>NC_057799.1:289177921-289477921 GCF_018294505.1 Triticum aestivum
GAGGGCGCGCCGATCCGGGCCCGGCAGGCCGCAGCGGCGGGTATGCTATCTGGGATAGGTGGCGGCGCACGATTGGCGCGGGGGCGGTGGCTACATGTCCGGCGACGCGGAGGAGGAGGAGGCTAGGGTTTTTCCCGAAAATGGAGGGGGGTGCTTATTTATAGGTAGAGGGAGCTAGGGGAGGGCTATTGAGGTGCGGTTTTCACCCACACGATCGCGATCCAATGGCGAAGAGCATGGAGGGGTTTAGATGGGCTAGTGGGCTATTATGTGGGGTGCTGGGCTACAAAGAGAGAGGGGATTCCAGCGGTTACACGGTTAACCGTTGGGGTATCAAACGACCTCCAAATGGAACAAAATTTGACAGGAGGTTTACCGGTGATGTACCAAGGGCACTCTCGGCCCATTCCGAGAACGTTTTTCTCCCGCTCACGAAATGAGATCTGGAAGGTGCGGCGGGTGCATGTGAGAGTGTCGGATGCCGAAACGCACAACAGAGAAAACTGGGAAACCCGGACGGATGCAAGTTTTGAAAAACATGCAGATGAAATGCACATGATGACATGGCAAAGAGCATCATGCAAGCGAATGGCATGGCAACAACAGCGAATAACTGGAAGACACCTGGCGCATCGTCTCGGGGCGTTACAGAGATTGAGACTATCATAAACAGATATGTGGATAATGGAAACACTTGCCCCTAAATCACACAAGGCACTGAATTTATTCAATCCTATTTCAATCTCTATAGTGTGTTCAAAAGCATCCACTTGCTTAGTTTGTAACTTACTGTAGAGCTTCTTCCTTTCATCATCAAGTTCACGTACCTCAACAAAAACATTAGATGCTTTGTTATTAGTTACCTCCGGTAGTGATACTTCATGGAAATCATTTTTACAAAATCTGCAACAGTATAATTTTATTCTGGCACATGGCTTGTGTCAAGTACTTCAGTCTTCTTCTCTTCATTGCTTCTTACCATTTGAACTTCTTCAACCGGGTTAGGCTCCGGTTTACCTGCAAACTTAGCCAAAATTAGTGTTTGGCTCTGTGCTATTTTAGCCACTTGTGCTTCCATATTCTTGGATCTTCCTTCAAGTACATGCACATCATTTGTTAGTCCAATAACCTTACTGGTCAATTGACCAAGTAATTTATCATGACTCTTCAACATATTATTGAAGTTTTCATTCTACTCAGTTTGGCTAGTAATAAAACTTTTGAGAGTTTCTTCAAGGGTATTTCTATTGCTACCATTAGCTCCATTAAAATTGTTGGATGCTCCTCCATTACTAGGATAAGGAAGTCTAGGAGCATAGCCATTATTTTTTCAGTTAAGATTGTAGCTATTACGAGCAATAAAATTTACTTCACTAGTTTCTTCATTAGTGATGGCATTTATGTTTACCTCTTCTTTACCTTTTATCACGGAGATAAGTTCATCAAGCATGGCTATCAACTCAGTGCTACTTTCTTCTATGGCATTCACTCTTTTGGCGGTGGTTCTTTCCACATGCCATTGGGCATGGTTTTCTTGCATATCATCTAGTAGTTTCTTGACATCTTCTATGGGCTTTCCCATGATTGTTCCTCCTGCAGCTATATCAAGCATAAGTTTTGACATACGAATCAAGCCATTATAAAACATATAGAAGGATTAACATTCCTCCATTCCATGATTGGGACAGTTTCTTATAACTTCTTCCATTTTATACCATGCAAGCGCTAGTGGCTCAAGTTCCTGTCGCTTGAAACCTGTAATCTGAGAACATAATTGCATAATCTTTGCAGGTGGACAATACTTAGATAAATATTTACTGCAACAATCAGCCCAAGAAGTAATGCTGCCCTTAGGTATAGCAAGAAGCCATTCCTTAGCTTTCCCTCTCAAAGAGAAAGGAAATAGACACATTTTAAGAGCGTCGGGATCATAATCCTATATGCATGTCATGTTGCACAATTCAGTGAAATTGTGTAAGTGCATACCAACATCCCCAGAAGAAAAGCCTCCAAATTGGTCTTGTTGAAACATGAAAACTAAGTTCGGTTTAAGCCCATACTCAGCAGTTGCTACCTCAGGTTGTGCTATAGGGTTCACGGATGAAGCTGTTACTAGGAGTAGCAAAACTCCCAAGATTACGAGCCATGGAAACCTTTGGTGTTTTAATTGACAAAACTTGCAACAGAGATAAAACTTAAAATAAAGACAGAAGAGTAAAGACAAAAACTAAAATTAACTTTAACAAAAACTCTAAACAAAAAGACTAGGAATACTAAACTCCTTTGTGGCAACGACATCAAAAAAGGGCTTAATACCTCCTTTTATTGATTCGGTATTGGAACAGAAAAGCGTATCCCGCACTTATTTCGCCAGAGGTGTGGGGTATCGAACCCGTGAGAGGAAAACTCCCTGGAAGCGATGGTCTCTAGCAAGCTTTTGTCAAAGTGTCAAATCCAGCTTTTGACCGAATCAACAGGCAAATAGTGATTCAAACACTTATAATAAAAAGAGGTACATGTATGAGGTCTTATGCTTACGACCTTGTATTTCCGCGAGGATCGAATAGGATATTAATTAGTGCATTCGAAGTCACCCATCGAGATGTGCTTGTCATGCATGGATCGAAGTGGGGGATGTGTCCAAATAACATCTTGACTAGCTCGAGTCCTACATCTAGAATCAGTTGTCCTACCACAGGCCCTATCCGTCGCGCGAGGTTGCCTCGGTAATTAAAATAATGAAATCAGACAAGAGCTTTGGGCATTTAATGACCACACCTCATTTATCCCCAGACACGATCCATGTTACCCTACTAAACCTTACCGTCAATGGTGTTCGTACACTTCCCGGTCTCCTTGCTCCTGGCCTCATCGGTGCTCGATCTCCATGATCCTGGGTACTTGCAGGGATGAAGATCGCGGACAAGACAAGAGACATCTTCATGGAACAATTTATTTCACACATATGGGACATTATGTAAAAGTCTTCCATTGATCCCCTCAATAAATACCTTGGGTTGATCCCCTCAACCCATACCTTACCGAACTACTCACACATGGAGATCAGATCACAAGAAGAAAACATTGAAGAACACATCTTGAGATTGATTGATTGATTGCTTACAATGGATGCCTTGTGCGATGCATGATTACAAGTATGAACTAGATGGGAGAGCACTATGGTGGTGGTGGAGATGGCTATGGAGATGACGATGGCGGCGGCTAGGGTTTGTGGATGAAGATGATGATGAAGAGGTTCTGGCTTCTGTGCTTGTCATCCTACTGACATTTTGACGGGGTCCCTTTAATAAAAGTTGTTCAGGTGGACGATCTGCCTCGAAATCCACGCCAAATGGGCACTCCTGTCTATATGGAGCGTGTCTTTTGCTCTGTTTTCGCAGAAACGCCTCCTGTTGATTTCTTCTTCCTCCATTCTCCTTCTATTCCATTTCATTGCGTTATTTCTTCCCTTTTTAGCCCATTTCATGTGGAAACACATCAAAGAGAGGATTTTGTGGAATCCTTTGCATTGGTTAGTCATTAGTGGCAATATCTGAGCGAATATCACTTTTTAAATGAAATATCTTGGTTTAAACATAGGTGAAATGAGTGTAAGAATTCACTCATCACATGGCAAGAGGCGCAAAGGTAACATCAGGCGCTGCCTACTTTGACACCTCAAGTGAAGATGACTCTGAATGTGAATCCAAACCCAGCTATAAGACACTTGCTAAAATTGCAACTGAGAAACAAACTACTACGAAAACGATTCAAATTCTGCTAGACAAAAGCGATGATATGTTTGATGAGGAAATGAATCAAAGTCAATCCTTAATTGAACACATAAAAAATCTTCAAGTTAAGTATGAAGATCTTCTAAGTCATCATGATACCCTCTGATCAAATCATGAGAAGCTTCCCTATGATTATCTTCAAAGGAAGCAAGATCTAGAGAAACTAAGAGTGTCTCATGATGATCTTCGAACTAAAAATGATTCACTGCTTGCTCAATAGATCAGTACCGCTCAGGATGAGTTTGTGCCACCTTGCTTGAAATGCCTTGAGTATGATAACGCTAATTCTTCTGCTGAATGTTCAAATGCTTCTAAACCTGCAATATCTTGAACTACATCTATGGTCAGTAACCCCTCATCTGAGGAAACTACCACTATTACTGATGAGAATGCCAGGTTAAAGACATTGCTTGAAACAAGCATGTACAAAAGTCTCAATGGGCACCAAACCCTTTGTGATGTCCTCAATAAGTAGATCTTGAGAAGGAATCCTAGAAAGGAGGGCATTGGTTTCGAGAGAAACATGAATGTTGATGGCACCTACTGGAAGCCTGAGCAGTACCCCAAAACTACATGGGTTGTGATACGTCCATTTTGCATCATGTTTTCTTACTATTATTTATAATGTTTTTATCCATAATAATGCTTTTTGGAGTAATTCTAATGCCTTTTCTCTCATAATTTGCAAGGTACCCACCAAGAGGGAGAATTCCGGCAGCTGGAAATCTGGACCTGGAAAAGCTACGTCAGGCCACCTATTCTGCACAACTCCAAACAAGCAGAAACTTCACGGAGATTTTTTATGGAATATTTAAGAATTATTGCAGCAAATAACTACCAGAGGGGGGCCACCAGGTGGGCACAACCCACCTGGGCGCGCCAGGGAGCCCAGGCGCGCCCTGGTGGGTTGTGCTCACCCAGGCCCACCTCCGATGCCCATCTTCTGGTATATAAGTCATTTCGACGTAGAAATAAATAAGGAGAGGACTTTCGGGACAGAGCGCCGCCGTCTCGAGGCGGAACTTGGGCAGGCACACTTTTGCCCTCCGGCGAAGCGATTCCGCCGGGGGAACTTCCCTCCCGGAGGGGGAAATCATCGTCATCATCATCGCCAACAACTCTCCCATCTTGGGGAGTGCAATCTCCATCAACATCTTTAACAACACCATCTCATCTCAAACCCTATTTCATCTCTTGTGTTCAATCTTGTTAACGGAACTATAGATTGGTGCTTGTGGGTGACTAGTAGTGTTGAATACATCTTGTAGTTGATTACTATATGGTTTATTTGGTGGAAGCTTATATGTTCAGATCCAATATGCTATTTAATACTCCTCTGATCATGAGCATGTTTATCATTTGTGAGTAGTTACTTTTGTTCTTGAGGTCACGGGATAAATCATGTTGCAAGTAATCATGTGAATTTGATGTGTTCGATATTTTGATAGTATGTATGTTGTGATTCCCTTAGTGGTGTCATGTGAACGTCGATTACATGACACTTCACCATATTTGGGATTAAGGGAATGCATTCTGGAGTAGCAATTAGATGATGGGTTGCGAGAGTGACAGAAGCTTAAACCCCAGTTTATGCGCTATTCCGTAAGGGGAGAATTGGATCCAAAAGTTTAATGCTATGGTTAGAATTTATCTTAATACTTTTCTCGTAGTTGCGGATGCTTGCAAGAGGGTTAATCATAAGTAGGAGGTTTGTTCAAGTAAGAACAGCACCTAAGCACCGGTCCACCCACATATCAAATTATCAAAGTAGCGAACACAAATCGAACCAACATGATGAAAGTGACTAGATGAAATTCCCGTGTACCCTCAAGAACGCTTTGCTTATCATAAGAGACTGTTTTGGCCTGTCCTTTGCCTCATAAGGATTGGGCTACCTTGCTGCACTTTTGCTACTACTATCGTTACTTGCTCGTTACAAATTATCTTGCTATCAAACTACTCCGCTACTTACAATTTCAGCACTTGCAGACATTACCTTACTGAAAACTACTTGTCATTTCCTTTTGCTCCTCGTTGGGTTTGACACTCTTACTTATCGAAAAGAGCTACAATTGATCCTCTATACTTGTGGGTCATCAAGGCTAATTTTCTGGCACCGTTGCGGGGAGTGAAGCGCCTTTGGTAAGTGGAATTTGGTAAGGGAACATTTATATAGTGTGCTGAAATTTATTGTCACTTGTTACTATGGAAAACAATCCTTTGAGGGGTTTGTTCACGGCATCTTCACCTCGTCCAGAACCACAGTTAGCTACCCCTCAACCTACTGCGCCTACTAAAAATATTGAATATGAAGTTCCTTCGGGTATGATAGAACAACCGCTAGCTAATCCTTATGTAGGAGATGGAACCGAACATCCTGATATGCACTTGATATATGTAGAACAAATTTGTGGATTGTTTAAGCTTGCAGGTTTACCCAGAGATGAAGTGATGAAAAAGGTTTTCCCTTTATCTTTGAAGGGAAAATCATTGGCATGGTATAGGCTATGTGATGATATTGGATCTTGGAATTGGAATCGTTTGAAATTGGAGTTCCATCAAAAAAATTATCCTATGCATCTAGTTCATCGTGATCGGAATTATATATATAATTTTTGGCCTCATGAAGGAGAAAGTATGACTCTAGCTTGGGGGAGGCTTAAGTCAATTTTATATTCATGCCCCAATCATGAACTCTCAAGAGAAATTATTATCCAGAATTTTTATGCTCGGCTTTCTCGCAATGATCAAACCATGCTTGATACTTCTTGTGCTGGTTCTTTTATGAAGAAGACTATTGAATTCCGGTGGGATCTTTTGGAAAGAATTAAACGCAACTCTGAAGATGGGAACTCGACGAAGGTAAAGAGTCAGGCATTAAACTTAAGTATGATTGTGTTAAATCCTTTATGAATACCGATGCTTTTCAAAAGTTTAGCACTAAATATGGACTTGACTCTGAGATAGTAGCCTCCTTTTGTGAATCATTTGCTACTCATGTTGAACCCCCTAAAGAGAAGTGGTTTAAATATCACCCACCTATTAAAGAACCGGTACCAGTTAAAGAAGAAACTATACTTTATAATGTTGATCCAGTTGTCCCTTCTGCTTATATTGAGAAACCATCTTTTCCTGTTAGGATAAAGGAACATGCTAAAGTTTCAACTGTGGTAAACAAAAGCTATATTAGAACACCTAAACCTGATGAACAAATCAAAGTAGAACCTAGCATTGATATGGTTAAAGATCTCTTGGAAGAAGATATGGATGGCATGTTATTTACTTCTATGAAGAAGCTGCTAGAATTGCTAAACCTGATAAAAGGGATAAACATAGACCTATTGTGGGCATGTCTGTCATCTCAGTTAAAATAGGAGATCACTGTTATCATGGCTTATGTGACATGGGTGCTAGTGTGAGTGTTGTTCCTTACACCTTATATCAAGAAATTATGAAAGACATAGCACCTGCAGAGTTAGAAGGCATAGATGTTACTATTAAACTTGCTAATAGAGACACCATATCACCATTTTGGATTATTAGAGATGTTGAAGTCTTGAGTGGGAAAATAAAATACCCTACTGATTTTCTTGTTCTTGGCTCCCCGCAAGATGACTTCTGTCCCATTATCTTTGGTAGACCTTTCTTGAACACAGTTAATGCTAAGATAGATTGTAAGAAACAAACTATCGGTGTTAGCTTTGGTAATGAGCCTCATGAGTTTAATTTTTCCAAGTTTAGTAGAAATCTTCATGAAAAAGAATTGCCTAGTAAGGATGAATTAATTGGTCTTGCTTCTATCGCTATGCCACCTACTGATCCTTTAGAACAATATTTGCTAGACCATGAAAATGATTTACATATGCATGAAAGAAATGAAATAGATAATATTTTCTTTGAACAACGTCCTCTACTTAAACACAATTTGCCTATTGAAACTCTGGGAGGTCCTCCTCCACCTAAAGGTGATCCTGTGTTTGAATTAAAACAATTGCCAGGCACTTTGAAATATGCTTATCTTGATGAAAAGAAGATATATCCTGTTATTATTAGTGCTAACCTTTCAGAACATCAAGAAGAAAGATTATTGAAAGTTCTAAGGAAGCACCGAGCTGCTATTGGATATACTCTAGATGATTTAAAGGGCATTAGTCCCACTCTATGTCAGCACAAGATTAATATGGAACCTGATGCTAAACCCGTTGTTGATCACCAACGTCGGTTAAATCCGAAGATGGAAGAGGTGGTAAGAACGGAAATATTAAAACTTCTGGAAGCAGGTATAATTTGTCCTATAGCTGATAGTAGATGGGTAAGTCCTGTTCATTGTGTCCCTAAGAAAGGAGGTATAACTGTTGTTCCTAATGGTAAGAATGAACTATTCCACAAAGAATTGTTACAGGCTATAGAATAGTAATTGATCTTAGAAAATTAAATAAAGCGACTAGAAAAGATCATTACCCTTTGCCTTTTATTGATCAAATGCTTGAAAGATTATCTAAGCACACACAGTTTTGCTTCGTTGATGGATATTCTGGCTTTTCACAAATACATGTTTCTCAACCTGATCAAGAAAAGACCACTTTTACTTGTCCTTTTGGAACCTATGCTTATAGACGTATGCCTTTTGGTTTATGTAATGCACCTGCTACCTTTCAAAGATGTATGACTGCTATATTCTCTAACTTTTGTGAAAAGATTGTTGAGGTTTTCATGGATGACTTTTTTGTTTATGGGAAGTCTTTTGATGATTGTTTAAGCAATCTTGAGCGAGTTTTGCAGAGATGTGAAGAAACAAATCTTGTATTGAATTGGGAGAAGTGCCACTTTATGGTAAATGAAGGCATTGTCTTGGGTCATAAAATTTCTGAAAGAGGTATTGAAGTGGACAAAGCTAAGGTTGATGCAATTGAGAAAATGCCATTTCCTAAAGATATAAAAGGTATTCGTAGTTTCCTAGGTCATGCTGGTTTCGATAGGAGATTTATCAAGGACTTTTCTAAAATTTCTAGGCCTCTCACTAATCTTTTGCAGAAGGATATTCCTTTTGTTTTTGATGATGATTGTTTAGAAGCCTTTGAAACACTCAAGGAAGCCTTAATTTCTGCACCTATTGTTCAACCACCTGATTGGAACTTGCCTTTTGAAATTACGTGTGATGCTAGTGATCATGCTGTTGGTGCTATTCTAGGACAAAGAGTTGATAAAAAATTGAATGTTATTCATTATGCTAGTAAAACTCTAGACAATGCTCAAAGAAATTATTCTACTACTGAAAAAGAATTCTTAGCAGTGGTGTTTGCTTGTGATAAATTTAGACCTTATATTGTTGATTCCAAAGTAACTGTTCACACAGACCATGCTGCTATTAAATATCTTATGGAAAAGAAAGATGCTAAACCTAGACTTATTCGTTGGGTTCTTTTGCTACAATAATTTGATTTACATATCATTGATAGAAAAGGAGCTGAGAATCCCGTAGCTGATAACTTGTCTACGCTTGAAAATGTGCTTGATGATAGTTTTCCTGATGAGCAGTTAGCTGCAATAAATGTTTCTCATAGTACTCCTTGGTATGCTGACTATGCTAATTACATTGTTGCTAAATATTTGCCACCTAGATTTACATACCAACAAAAGAAAAAAATTCTTCTATGATTTAAGACATTACTTTTGGGATGACCCACATCTTTATAAAGAAGGAGTAGATGGTATTATTAGACGTTGTGTACCTGAGCATGAACAGGGACAAATCCTACGGAAATGTCACTCCGAAGGTTATGGAGGGCATCATGCTGGAGATAGAACTGCTCATAAGGTATTGCAGTCTGGATTTTATTGGCCTACTCGCTTCAAGGATGCCCGTAAGTTTGTCTCATCTTGTGATGAATGCCAAAGAATAGGTAATATTAGTAAGCGTCAAGAAATGCCTATGAATTATTGACTTGCTGTTGAATCATTTGATGTTTGGGGATTTGATTACATGGGACCTTTTCCTTCCTCTAATGGTATACACATATTTTGGTTGCTGTTGATTATGTTACTAAATGGGTAGAAGCTATTCCAACCAGTAGTGCTGATCACAACACCTCTATTAAAATGCTTAAGGAAGTTATTTTCCCAAGGTTTGGAGTCCCTAGATATTTAATGACTGATGGTGGTTCACACTTTATTCATGGTGCTTTTTGTAAAATGCTTGCCAAGTATGATGTTAACCATAGAATTGCATCACCTTATCATCCTCACTCTAGTGGTCAAGTTGAACTTAGCAATAGAGAAATAAAACTAATTTTGCAAAAGACTGTCAATAGGTCCAGGAAGAATTGGTCTAAGAAATTAGATGATGCACTTTGGGCTTATACAACAGCATATAAAAATCCTATGGGTATGTCTCCTTATAAAATGGTTTATGGAAAAGCTTGTCATTTGCCTCTTGAGTTAGAACATAAAGCATATTGGGCAGTTAAAGAACTCAATTATGATTTCAAACTTGCTAGTGAAAAGAGGTTATTTGATATAAGCTCATTAGATGAATGGAGAACAAAGCTTATGAAAATGCAAAATTATTCAAAGAAAAAGTTAAAAGATGGCATGACAAAAGAATCCAAAAGCGTGAGTTTAAAGTTGGAGAATATGTTCTTTTGTACAACTCTCGTTTTAAATTCTTTGTAGGAAAACTCCTCTCAAAATGGGAAGGCCCCTATGTTATCGAGGAGGTTTACCGGTCTAGAGCCATCAAAATAAATAATCCCAAAGGTACTAACCCGAAGGTTGTCAATGGGCATCGAATAAAACATTATATCTCAGGTACACCCATTAATGTTGAAAGTAATATTATCCAAACTTTGACACCAGAAGAACACATAAAAGAGTCCTTCCGGAACACTCCAGAATCGTGAAAACAAGGAGGTACGTGATATGGTAAGTAAACGAACTCCAAAAACTCATGAAAGAACTAATAAGGGAAGAGAATATTCACATATAAATATACTATCCTAGAAATCTTTTGTGATTGTGAGCCCTCATCAAAATATTATATGCCAAAATTGTTGACGTTGGACAAGGAAGACAACTTAATGGTTTATGTTTGTTTATATTCACACAGAAGTCATATTGTCATAGATCCTTCAACATGTGGTGCTTGCCCATATCTTTGCTAGCCAAAAATTCCGCACTAAGTAGAGACACTACTTGTGCATCCAAAAACCCTTAAACCCAAATCTTATTTTCGAGTGTCCACCATACCTACCTAGGGATTGAGCAAGATCCCTCAAGTAAGTTGTCATTGGTGCAAAAAGGCAATAAAAATTGCTTCTAAAAGTGTGAGATCATTTAGTGTAAGAGAAAATTGAACGTTGTGCGAACTTGGATGACAAAGAATAAAAGCGACAGACTGCATAATAAAGGTTGCCATCTTAAGGGGCAACACAACGTGACATTCTTTTGCACTAAGGGATTGAGCATACAAACAAATAAGCGCATGGCAACCTCTACTTCCCTATGTGAAGGGCCTATCTTTTACTTTTATGTATTTACTTTTATGCAAAGAGTCAAAGTTTTTCTTCTATTCCCTTTTAGTTTTCTCCTTTGGCAAGCATCATGTGTTGAGGAAAGATCTAGGCACATATGTCCAGTAGAATATATATAGCATGAGTTATTATTGTTGACATCACCCTTGAGGTGAATATGTTCGGAGGCGAAACTATAAGCTCCTATCTTTCTATGTGTCTGGTTGAAACATTTTGCACATGTGTACGCGGTGAGTGTTAGCAATCATAGAAGACTATATGATGGTTGAGTATGTGGACTTGCCTAAAGGCTCCGACACATGACCCTTCCTGAAAATATGATGAATTGTAGTTGCAAAGTTGACTGAGAACATAGTTTGTTGGTTTCTAATACAGTTTTTGCTTTGTACTTCGATTGTTTGGTGAACTGTTACTTATTCATGAGAAGTATATGATAAAAGTTCTATGACAAAAGTCTTATGTTTAAATTTGTTGCTGTTATAATAATCAACATGATGCTTCTATGTCCGTATTTTGTTTTTATCGACACCTCTCTCTCAAAGCATGTGGGCATGTTTTTCGATTTCGGTTTTCGCTTGAGGACAAGCGAGGTCTAAGCTTGGGGGAGTTGATACGCCCATTTTGCATCATGTTTTCTTACTGTTATTTATAATGTTTTTATCCATAATAATGCTTTTTGGAGTAATTCTAATGCCTTTTCTCTCATAATTTGCAAGGTACCCACCAAGAGGGAGAATTCCGGCAGCTGGAAATCTGGATCTGGAAAAGCTACGTCAGGCCACCTATTCTGCACAACTCCAAACAAGCAGAAACTTCACGGAGATTTTTTGTGGAATATTTAAGAATTATTGCAGCAAATAACTACCAGAGGGGCCCACCAGGTGGGCACAACCCACCTGGGCGCGCCAGGGAGCCCAGGCGCGCCCTGGTGGGTTGTGCTCACCCAGGCGCACCTCCGGTGCCCATCTTCTGGTATATAAGTCATTTTGACCTAGAAAAAATAAGGAGAGGACTTTCGGGACGGAGCGCCGCCGTCTCGAGGCGGAACTTGGGCAGGAGCACTTTTGCCCTCCGGCGGAGCGATTCCGCCGGGGGAACTTCCCTCCCGGAGGGGGAAATCATCGTCATCATCATCACCAACAACTCTCCCATCTTGGGGAGAGCAATCTCCATCAACATCTTCAACAACACCATCTCATCTCAAACCCTAGTTCACCTCTTGTGTTCAATCTTGTTAATAGAACTATAGATTGGTGCTTGTGGGTGACTAGCAGTGTTGATTACATATTGTAGTTGATTACTATATGGTTTATTTGGTGGAAGATTATATGTTCAAATCCAATATGCTATTTAATACTCCTCTGATCATGAGTGTGTTTATCATTTGTGAGTAGTTACTTTTGTTCTTGAGGTCACGGGAGAAATCATGTGAATTTGATATGTGTTCGATATTTTGATAGTATGTATGTTGTGATTCCCTTAGTGGTGTCATGTGAACGTCAACTACATGACACTTCACCATATTTGGGCCTAAGGGAATGCATTGTGGAGTAGCAATTAGATGATGGGTTGCGAGAGTGACAGAAGCTTAAACCCCAGTTTATGCGCTATTCCGTCAGGGACCGATTGGATCCAAAAGTTTAATGCTATGGTTAGCATTTATTCTTAATACTTTTCTCGTAGTTGCGGATGCTTGCGGGAGGGTTAATCATGAGTAGGAGGTTTGTTCAAGTAAGAACAGCACCTAAGCACCGGTCCACCCACATATCAAATTATCAAAGTAGCGAACACAAATCGAACCAACATGATGAAAGTGACTAGATGAAATTCCCGTGTACCCTCAAGAATGCTTTGCTTATCATAAGAGACCATTTTGGCTTGTCCTTTGCCTCAAAAGGATTGGGCTACCTTGTTGCACTTTTGTTATTACTATCGTTACTTGCTCGTTACGAATTAACTTGCTATCAAACTACTCTGCTACTTACAATTTCAGCACTTGCAGACATTACCTTACTGAAAACTACTTGTCATTTCCTTCTGCTCCTTGTTGGGTTCGACACTCTTACTTATCGAAAAGAGATACAATTGATCCCCTATACTTGTGGGTCATCAGGGTGCTGCATGGCGACCACCAGTGGATCAATCCACAATATCTGGCTATAACTGTGCTAACCGTATCATCATTGATGATTCATTTGACTCAAACTATAAACTGTTCAAAAATCAAAATAATGAAGTGTTTGCCAGATTTATTGGAACAAACTACAGGAATGGGTCTCCTATGAAGAAGATATGGGTGCCTAAAAGTCTTCTTCAAAAGCTTCCTATGAATTTCATCTTGACACCACCAGGGAAGACAAACCCTAGAGCAAAGGCTTCATATGGCCCAAAGTCTTCATACAAACAAAGGACCTCATATGGTCATGCTAACACCTATGTTTTGTAGGCTAACAATGATCAAGCTCATGAATATGAGGATCATTCTTCGAACCACTATTTCACAAATCGAAGAATTTCTCTGCTTATTCATTTGAGTATTCTAACCCCCCGTGTGAAGCTATTTGCTAGGGCTTCAAAGACAAAATTCTCAGATGCTGCACTTAGACTCATTGCTTCTAAGCCACCCCTTCAGATGTGGGTGGTTAATTAATAAGAACTAATTTCTCTTGCACGGTTAGGTCTCAAGCCAAAATGCATTGGATTCTGAAGACAACGCTGGAGACCGGAAAAATCTTGTTGGGCGCAAGATAAAATGTCCAAATGGGCTTACCATTTATTTCGTCCATGGATTTCTTGATGGTCACCATGTCATATCCTCCAGGAAACTTACATTTCATGCTAGTGCTTACCGTTAAATGATTGCTCTTCACAATTGTCTTGGTGAAGCCTATCCCACTAATTGCATTGTAGGGTACTCTTCCGAAAGCTACTGAATGGATCCTGGATAGTGGATGCACTAACAATATGACTCGTGATCGAAGCCTACTTATGGACCCAACCCTTCGTCCACCTACACAAAGTCACATCACATTTGCTGATACTGGCAAAAGCAAGGTATTGGGTCTAGGTAGGGTTGCAATCTCAAAGGATCAGCACATGGATAAAGTGATGCTTATTGAATCCCTTGGATTTAACCTAATGTTAGTCTCAATGCTTTGTGATCTTGACATGATTGTCATCTATAGCAAATACCGATGTCTTGTGCTAGTGGCCTCTGATAAAACCAAAGTATTCGAAGGTTTTCGAATAGTTGAATTGTACATGGTAGATTTCTCTACAGGACCACAACTTGTCACATGACTTCTAGCAAAAGCTTCAGAATGCTGGCTTTGGCATCGGCGGCTAGGAAATGTTGGCATGAGGAACTTCACACCCTTGTGAAGAAGAAGAAGCACATCATTGGGATCGAGGGTGTCAAGTTCAAGAAGGATCATCTATGTGGTGCCTGCGAAGCTGGGAAGATGACTTGGGCAAAACATCCCTCGAAGACAATCATGACGACTACACGTCCCTTCAAGATGCTACATATGGACTTATTTGGCCCTACTCATTATTCTACTCTTACCACTACTGCACATCTATATGGCTTCATAATTGTTGATGATTATTCTTGATATACCTGGGTGCACATAATCCCGTATAAGAATGAAGTGCAAGATGTATTCAGGTGATTTGCCAACCGTGCCATGACCAACTATGGTGTCAAGATCAAGCACATCAGGAGTGACAATGGCACTGAGTAAAAGAATACCGGGCTCGATACCTATCTTGGCGTTCTTGGCATTACTCATGAGTTGTCAGCTCCATACACCCCGCAGCAGAATGGCGCCATGGAGCGCAAGAACAAGACTCTCATTGAGATGTCACGCACTATGCTTGATGAATACAAGAGACCACGTAAGTGGTGGCCTGAAGCTATTGACAATTGATACGTCTCAGTCGTATCTATATTTTTGATTGTTCCATGCAAATATTATACAACTTTCACATACTTTTGGCAACAATTTATATGATTTATTGGACTAACATATTGATCCAGTGCCCAGTGTCGCTTCCTGTTTGTTGCATGTTTTTTGTTTCACAGAATATCCATATCAAACAAAGTCCAAACGCGATAAAAATTTATGGAGATTTTATTTGGAATATATGTGAATTTTTGGAAGAAGAATCAACGCAAGACGATGCTCGAGGGGCCCACTAGGCATCAGGGCACGCCTTGGGGGGGAGGCCAAGCGCGCCCTGGTGGCTAGTGGGCACCTTGCAAGGCGGTTGCTTCCCATCTTTCACCAAAAGAAAGATAATTTATGGATAAAAATCCCCTCAAAATTTCATCCCAATCGGAGTTAGGAATCTCTAGGAATTTAAGAAATGGTGAAGGGCCAGAAAACGGGAACGCGAAACAGAAGAGAACAGAGAGAGAGAGATCCAATCTAGGAGGGGCTCCTGCCCCTCCGCCGCCATGGCGGCCATGTACCAAGTGGGGAAACTCTCCTCCCATCTAGGGGGGAGGCCAAGGAAGAAGAAGGAGGGGGGCTCTCCCCCTCTCTCCCGGTGGCGCCGGAATGCCGCCGGGGCAATCATCGTGACGGTGATCTACACCAACAACTTAGCTGCCGTTACCACCAACTCTCTCCCTCTCTATGCAGCGGTGTAACACCTCTTCTCCCCGCTGTAATCTATACTTAAACATGGTGCTTAATGCTACATATTATTATCCAGTGATGTGTTGCCATCCTATGATGTTTGAGTAGATTCGTTGTCCTTGGGTTGACTAATGATCGTGATTGGTTTGAGTTGTATATTTTATTTTGGTGCTGCCTATGGTGCCCTCCGTGTCGCACAAGCATGAACACCAACTAGCTTAGTTGAGGGAAAATCATTAGATGAGCATGCTTATTATGTGCGACACCACTTGTCGTGGGTGGACACGATCACCTATGGGGCCGCGGGCCCCTTTGTGGTTCGGCAGGGGGGATCACGTTGCACAAAGAGCGTAGGCCATGAAGCAACACGACGATGAGACTCTGGTCATTTTACCTAGGTTCGGGCCACTGGGAAGCGTAAAACCCTACTCCTGCTTTGGTGGATTGGATGGATGAACACGACGACGCACAACGCTCAAGCCCGACAAGGTGGCCTCGGGAGAGCAGCTAAGCGAGTACAAGTGTTAGAGGGTCCGAATCCCTCTCTAGGTTGCCTTGGACCTCCTTTTATAGCTCAAGGGGTAACCATGGTGGCAAAACAAGCATTATCTTGTGATTAGATAGCCAACGGTGCTATCATACCTAACTCTGGCACTTAGGACAAAATGCCATAATTTCTACCATAGGTGGCGTGCAGGGGTGCATCCCCGGCAAGCTTATATCGCCGCTTAGCCATCTTCTGCTTATCATCTTGACACGCTCTTGGACGAGTGTCAAATGGGCATGATCTGCCTTCTAGCAAACCGCCACGTGCTTAGTGAGAGCCACTTAGCTGTCTGGGGGGCTCGACACCGCATCGATAAGTGACTGGTGTCGTAGTGCGGTGGAGCGGTGGTAACCGGCCTGTGCCTGCCAGGCCTTCTTGGAGGGTTGCGTGCTTCAGTCTCCGGTCGGAGACACGGCTAGCATGTTTTGGTCCCGCTCTTGTTTGTTGTGTCAACCTTGCGGGCCTCGCCTGGCCAGCAAAGGACACTTCCCTTGAAATCCTTGTCTTGTATGTTGTATTGGTCTTCTTGATGCGCTCCTTGATGTCACGAAGAGCGGCTTCTCTGGCTCGGCCTTGTGTTACACGTTGGTGCTGAGTGCATGATCGTCAGCACGCCTGTGTATGAGTCTGGGCAACGAACGCGGATGGTTGTTGCACCGACAGGAGCCCCCAGGCCTAGTCCATACATGCTGCCGGGCATCGTTGGGGTAGGCCCTAACAAATACACAGGCGGGCACCTCGACCATGCCACGGTGGGATCAATGTCTTCCCTGATATCTTCTTTGCTTCTTCATTAACCTGGAATTGAATCAGCTCCCGGTTTCCCCGTGAGTCGTGCTGAACGACATGGGGCTACCCATGTAATGTTTCGTGGGCCGCCCACATTCACGGGGAGGTAACTGCCAATTTACCCATCCCACTACCCGTGCCATTTCTGCCACGTACGCTGCATGCATTGCGCAGGGTTGGTGGCGGATGCGTAGGGCGTGGGAATGAGTGCCATGGTAGAAAGCTCGACACGGTGGATAGGCGCAGGAGGGCGGTATGTGATTCCGGACATCGTCAGTGGCGCGGATGGACCGTGATGCGGAGCATCCCAAGGTCATCCCCATGGACCTACCTACATCTCCCACGACACCACTTGGACCAATAACAAGAGCTCGAGCAAAGGCTATCGAAGATAAGGTGAACTCGCTCCTCTCCGAACTTCCACTTTCTACATATGAGACATGGCTACTACCTCATGCGGAGACCCTATGCGTGATCATGTATTTGGAGGAAAGCCACGGATCAGCTACACCCAACGGACAAGATGGCGAGGACACCAAGTTCAATGGACAAGAAGAAGGATTGCTCGAAACTCCCAGTCATCAGACGACCGACGTCTCTCGGACGTCCGGCGCCTAGAGGCTCCAACCGGCCAGCCAAGTACCAGCCCGCGCACGCTCCAACATTCGGACGACCGACACCGATCGGAAGACCGACACCTCCTAGCATCCCGACGACCGAGCAACACCGGACGATCGGCACCCCCACACCCGAGCCAAAACATCGGAAGTATGGAGATCACCAGACGACCGACGCCTCGGACATCCGACCCTGACCGGATGTCCGACCAAAGCACACCCGAGCCAAAACATCGGACTTTCGACGAGCACCGGACGTCCGGACCCTCGCGAGCCATCGGACGACCGGTGACCGTCGGACGTCCGACGCCTGTATGACCGCCAGAGTGTTGGGCCGAAGCCCACTCACCCTTTCATCCACTAAGACTATAAATAGACCTCCTCCTCCCTCTTTCTAGGGTTAGCAAAGTAGTAGCTCATTGAGAAGCTTTGCTCTCCACTTGATCCCCTTCTCCTTAGGAGTTCACGGCCTCTATGGAGATGATCCCCCTAGTGAATTCAAGACCCCATACGGGAAGACTCTCAAGACCCCCTCTCGGAGAAGAACGTGCCTCTTGTATCGTCCCTTGTTGAATTAAGATCGTGTAACTCTTTGTGTTTCGAGGATCTAGCATATGTGTGACCGAATCTTGTTGGTTTGAGTGATTCTCTCGTGTTTTCCCTCGTGATTCTCCCTCGTGTTCGTCGTGTTCTTCTAGGATCCCCTCCATTTTGTGAAAGGTCGGGCAACTAGGGTCCTACCCTACATCATCTTGATATCAAGAGCCACGTTGATCACGAATTTGGAGCCCCTACCCCCGTTTTCTAGCTTGATTTTGTTGTTTTTCGTGCTAAATTCCGAAAATCCCCACCAAAAATAGCCCCAATTTTTTTTGTGATTTGTCGGTGTGATGAAGTTTTGTTGGATTTGATCCATGGATTTGCTTTGCCACGAGTGGATCTAGCTTTCCCCCATCATCTCAACCTTCTTCATCCACAAAATTGCTCGAATTTGACCAATTTTGCCACCTCCACCTCGAAAACCCGAGTTCATCCCATGCCCGAAATCGCCCAGGCACCGGACGTCCACCGTCTTCGGATGTCCGACGAGTTCCGGTCATTCGACCACTTTCGGACATTTGACGTTCCCTGACGAAACTGAACATTTTCAGTTCGACCACCACCACCGATTATGTGTCCCCTTCCGCATACGCACTCTACCCCCATACCTCCACTTCAACATACGCACTTGCATGCCACCACCGCTTTCCACAACCACCATCGCTTACCCGCTACCAACTCCGACAATTTTGACACGTTTTGCTTTCAGAATTTGAGTTGCGGTTCATCGTTTCCTAGGGTGTTTCGGCTAACTAGGAACGGTTCGACATCGACATCACCGTCGCTCATCTTCGCCACAAACTCATCAACAATTTCGACCACTTCACCGTCATCTGTTTCTTGCTTACATTTGACATACCACAACCGGTAACTTCCACTTCATCTTGGTATTGAGGTATATCATCATTCTTGCCATTGCATTGATAACCGCCATAGCCCAGTTTTGCGTATCTTGCCTATCGAGGCTAGCCTTTGAGTATTGCAGGCAATGTTACTTGTGCACATTAGTGACCATACTTCCCATAGCATACATACCATATCATCGTGGTGCATATCTTGGTATCATCTCTCGTGTCACAAGGTTGTCATCACATATACGCAATTGCTATCTTGGTTCGTGAAGTTTTGCATAAGAAAGAGCTCAAAAGAGAAAGAGCCAAACGAGCTTTTAAGCAAAAGGGAAAGATAAGCAAAGAGCTTTTAAGCAATCACCATAGAATCATACAACATTAAGATTGTCATACTCGATCATCTTGGATCATATCATTGCAATACCATACAAGTAGAATACTTGGGATAGAAGTCGTTGCATTTTTGCTTAGTAGGTTGCGCACAAGTTTGATATCCGCCTATTGTGCAATCGTGCTAGCGTCTCTCTAGTGTTGTGCAACAAGAGCATTTTCGTGGATTCCACATTTTGGCTCATTCCTTGGTTGCACGACCCCATTTATCTATTTGCGTGTGTGTTTCCGTGTACCATATCTTGCTATTGGTCTACTTGTTGCATTTTGCTACCTCTTGAGCATGTGTTGGTTTTCCCTTGAAGAGGAAAGGGTGATGCAGCAAAGTAGCATAAGTATTTCCCTCAGTTTTTGAGAACCAAGGTATCAATCCAGTAGGAGGCCACACGCAAGTCCCTCGTACGTACACAAACAAATAAGAACCTTGCAACCAACGCGATAAAGGGGTTGTCAAACCCTTCACGACCACTTGCAAAAGTGAGATCTGATAGAGATGATAAGATAATATTTTTGGTATTTTTATGATATAGATTAAAAGTAAAGATTGCAAAGTAAAATATATTGGAAACTTATATGATGGAAAATAGACTCGGAGCCATAGGTTTCACTAGTGGCTTCTCTCAAGATAGCATAAATATTACGGTGGGTGAACAAATTACTGTCGAGCAATTGATAGAAAAGTGCATAATTATGAGAATATCTAGGCATGATCATGTATATAGGCATCACGTCCGTGGCAAGTAGACCGAAACGATTTTGCATCTACTACTATTACTCCACACATCGACCGCTATCCAGCATGCATCTAGAGTATTATGTTCATAAGAACAGAGTAACGCATTAGGCAAGATGACATGATGTAGAGGGATAAACTCAAGCAATATGATATAAACCCCATCTTTTTATCCTCGATGGCAACAATACAATACGTGTTGTTTCCCCTTCAGTCACTGGGATCGAGCAACGCAAGATTGAACCCAAAGCTAAGCACTTCTCCCATTGCAAGAAAGATCAATCTAGTAGGCCAAGCCAAACTGATAATTCGAAGAGACTTGCAAAGATAAAAAATCATACATAAAAGAATTCAGAGGAGATTCAAATATTGTTCATAGATAATCTTGATCGTAAACCCACAATTCATCGGATCTCGACAAACACACCACAAAAAGAGTTACATCGAATAGATCTCAAAGAAGATCGAGGAGAACTTTGTATTGAGATCCAAAGAGAGAGAAGAAGCCATCTAGCTAATAACTATGGACCCGAAGGTCTGAGGTAAACTACTCACACATCATCGAAGAGGCTATGGTGTTGATGTAGAAGCCCTCCATGATCGATTCCCCCTCCGACGGAGCACCGGAAAAGGCCCCAAGACGGGATCTCACGGGTACAGAAGGTTGCGGCGGTGGAAATAGGGTTTCGTGGTGCTCCTGGTTGGTTTCGGGGTATATGGGTATATATAGGAGGAAGAAGTAGGTCGGTGGAGCTGCGAGGGGCCCACGAGGGTGGGGGGCGCGCCTGCCTCGTGGCCTCCTCGTTGATTTATTTACATCCACTCCAAGTCCTCTGGATCACGTTTGTTCCAAAAATCACTCTCCCGAAGGTTTCATTCCGTTTGGACTCCGTTTGATATTCCTTTTCTACGAAACACTGAAATAGGCAAAAAAACAGCAATTTGCACTGGGCCTTGGGTTAGTAGGTTAGTCCCAAAAATAATATAAAAGTGTATAATAAAGCCCATTAAACATCCAAAACAGATAATATAATAGCATGGAACAATCAAAAATTATAGATACGTTGGAGACGTATCACATTTGCAAATTTATGAATATTTTCCAACATTATTGAGGCTCACTAACAATTGCATCAAATTTTGTGGCACCATCCTAACCGAGCTCCACCATAAGCTTTTATTTGTGTAGGTGTGAGAAACCAACAAGAATTGGTACCAATTGTGCTCTTTCCTTGTTACACATTTGAGTGATCATTGATCCATCTTCAACATTGGTCAAGGTACATTTGGTATAAGTTCTTCTCGTTCTCCCACTCACATATTTGCTTGGAATGATGGATAGGCCAAGTTCTTCTACCAACCCACTCTTCATCGAGCAAGACGACGACATGAACAACTACGTCACCAAAAACCACCTCTTCGGTGCACAACGAGCTTTGCATCAAGAACAACAAGCAATGAGCGACCGCATCGACCATCTCGCCACCGACTTGCGACTTTCCGAACAACGTACAAGAGACTACTTCAACAACAAGCTCGACGAGCAAAAACAAGAGAGCAACGCAAGAATGGACGAGATTCGTGCCTTGCTGGTCAACCGCTCTTCTACCACTTCGTCCTACTCAAGACGGAGCCGCTTGAGTCGACACTCCGACGACACCATCTCCGGCTCAAGTACTCCGACATCAAACACTCATCGACGAGCCGCGCGTCAAGACTGTCAAGCAAACCGCAATCCTCTACACGACAATCCTACACAAGAGCAATTCAACGAGCAAGCACATCGGCATCGCTAAAACCAAGCTACTCTTGCGCAAGCACAAGAAAGGCAACGCCTACTCCAACAAGAGGAAGAATGAGCACGACAACACCAAGACGAACAAGATTCGGAGGCACAACGTCAAGAACAACAATGGCGAGAAGCTCAAGCACTTGAGGCGCAACGTGCACTCCACAACACAAGTCGCGCCGTTGCTGAACGCAACCGCCATAGGTGCGAACAAGAAGAAGCACTTCGCGATGAAGTTCAAGAGAGGATTTATCAATCACGGGTGCATCGTCCAGTTCCTCAAGCCCCTCCACGAGCTAGACAAGAACCTCAAGTTCACCAAGAGCATGAAGACAATGGAAATCCTCCACGACAAGAGCAACTTGAGGGAGACAATCCTCCTCATCAAGGACGTCATCACCCTCGACCCCAACACAATGAAGAGCAATGCTACGGCAAGATAAAGTTCACCATGCCCAAGTTTTCTGGAAGTAATGATCCTGAAGAGTACCTTTCATGGGCATTGAAGGTTGACAAAATCTTCCGCTTGCACAACTATGAGGAGGAGAAGAAGATCGCTATGGCATCTCTTGAGTTCCAAGACTACGTCCTCATATGGTGGGAACAAGTCATTGAGCGCCGTGAGGCAAGAGGTGAACCACCCATCACTACTTGGGTGGAAATGAAGGATGTCATGAGAGCATTTTCGTACCAACCAACTACAACCGCGACCTCTTCAAGAAACTCCAACTCCTCAAGCAAGGAACCAAGAGCATTGAAGAATACTACAAAGAAATGGAGATTGCCATGATAAGAGCCAATGTCATGGAAGATGATGAGCAAACTATGGCACATTTCTTGAATGGACTCAATCATCCTATCAAGAATATAGCCGACTTCCAACCTTACTCGAACCTCATCGAGCTAGTGCATCAAGCTACCAAGGCAGAACATCAAGTGCAAGATGACTTCAAGTACGCCAACTACTCTTCCAAGAGCTACGGCTTCTCCAACAACCAAGTTTCAACGACTCCAACACCTTCTACCTCAACCAAGCCATCTACGAGCAACGGCGACAAGTCAATTTACAAGAAAACTTCGACAACCTCAAGTCGTCCTCCTACTACGAGCAACTTCAAGCCGAGAGCTTTATCATCTACAACCCCATCATCCTTCGAGTGTACCAACAAGCGCACCATCATCCTTAACAACGACGGAACCTATGACTCCATGAGTGAAGAGGAAATGGAAGCCCTTGAGCAAGTGGCCATGCACCGACAAGTGAACAAAGATGAAGACGATCAAGTCTTTTGTGACGAAGATTCGAGCCCCGCTCTCGTTGTGTCCAAGATCTTGACACTTCGACATCAACAAGACGAAGACCAAAGATGCCATATTTTCCACACCAAGGCTGACATCAACGGAAGGTCCGTGAAGGTCATCATCGATGGAGGGAGTTGCCATAACTTAGCAAGTGAAGAATTATGCTCCAAGCTCCAATTGGTCAAGACAAAGCACCCACACCCATACAAGGTTCAATGGCTAAGCGACTCCGGCACTATCCAAGTCGAGCATATGGTGCAAGTTTCCTTCAAGATCGGAGCTTACGAAGACACTTTGGAGTGTGATGTCATTCCGATGTCCGTTTGCCACCTCCTTCTTGGACGACCATGGCAATTTGACCGAGGCGTCATCCACAACGGGCGTACAAATCACTATAGCTTCAAGATGAAAGGAAAGGAGTACGTTCTATGACCTATGTCTCCAAGCCAAGTGATCGCCGACAAGCAAGCTACCCATCGTGGAGAGAATAGTGAGAGAGCGAACCACCCAAAAGAGAGTGAGCGCCACAACCAAACTTGAGTGCCTTCACGATGAGCGACAATAAGAACTTAGTCCTATGTGCCATCAAAAGTGAGATGAGAGAAGTGTGTGAGAACCCATCAAGTGTTATGCACTATGTCCTCTTGTGCAAGGACTAAGCACCAAAAACTAACACCTCTCACAATCTACCTTTAGTGTTATCTTCTCTTTTGCAGGAATTCCAAGGCGTATTCCCCGACGAGCTACCTCCGGGTCTACCTCCACTACGAGTCATCGAACACCGAATCGACCTCATCCCCGGAGCACCCCTTCCTAACAAGGCTCCCTACCGCATCAACCCCGAGGAAACCAAGGAGATCCAACGGCAAGTACAACAACTCATCGACAATGGCCATGTACGAGGAAGTTTGAGTCCTTGTGCCGTACCGGTAATCCTTGTTCCCAAGAAAGATGGTACATTTTGCATGTGTTCCGATTGTCGTCCTATCAATGCTATTACCGTGCATTATTGTTACCCCATTCCACGCCTAGATGATATGCTAGATGAGCTTAGCGGAGCCACCATTTTCTCTAAAGTTGATCTTAAAAGTGGCTGCTATCAAATACGCATCCAAGAAGGTGATGAATGGAAAACCGCATTTAAGACCAAATTTGGCTTATATGAATGGCACGTTATGCCAATGGGTTTATCCGAAGCACCCGGTACTTTCATGCGAGTCATGCATTTTGTTCTTTGACCCTACATTGGAGTATTTGTTGTGGTCTACTTTGACGACATTCTTGTCTTTAGCAAATCCCTCAAAGATCATGCCACCCATCTTAGAACCGTGTTGCAAACTCTTAGAAAAGAGTGCCTTTATGCTAATATGGACAAATGCCTTTTTGCTGTTGAGAAGCTTGTTTTCTTGGGTTTTGTTGTGTCTTCTAAGGGTGTGCATGTAGATGAATCTAAGATCAATGCTATTAAAACTTGGTCCCAACCAACCAACTTGCAACAAGTGCGAAGTTTCCTTGGTTTAGCCGGTTTCTACCGTAGATTTGTTTAGGATTTTAGCACCATTGCATCTCCTTTGCATGATTTAAGTAAGAAAAATGCTCCCTTTGTTTGGGGACCATCCCAAGACACCACATTTAATTAACTTAATAATTTTCTTACTCATGCTCCTGTGCTTGCATTCCCCAACTTCGACAAACCGTTTCAAGTTCATTGCGATGCTAGCGGTAACCACATAGGAGGTGTGTTAACGCAAGAGAAGCGCCCCATAGCATACTTTAGTGAGAAACTTTCTAGAGCGCAACTCAATTATCCCATCTATGACAAAGAGCTATATGCTTTACTGCGAGTTTTGCGTGAATGGGAACATTATCTTCGCCCTCATGAATTTATCATTCATACCGACCATGAAAAACTTAAGTATCTCAGGGTAAACTAAGTTGAACAAGCGTCATGCTAAATGGAGTGAATTCATTGAGATATTTCCTTATGTCATCAAGTATATCAAAGGTAAGGAAAATGTTGTGGCGGATGTGCTTTCTCGCAAATGCATGCTTGTTACTAAACTTGAATTGCATGTCATTGGCTTTGAGCACATAAAATATTCCGTGTTTGTTGTTGTGGACCGATTCTCTAAAATGGCACATTTCATTCCATGCAACAAGATAGACGATGCTTCACATGTTGCAAATCTTTTTTGTAGAGAAATCTTGCACCTACATGGAGTACCAAAGACGACTGTCTCGGACCGTGATGTCAAGTTCTTGAGTTACTTTTGGAAGACCTTATGCGCCAAGCTCAGAATCAAGCTACTATTCTCCACGGCATACCATCCACAAACCGACGGCCAAACGGAAGTGACGAACCGAACACTCTCCACTCTACTATGTGTGTTGATCAGGAGGAACATCAAGGAGTGGGAGGAGTGCCTACCCATCGCCGAGTATGCCTACAACCGTGCAAGACATTCGACTACTGGCAAGTCCCCCTTCGATGTCGTCTACGGTTTCAACCTGTTGTCCCCATTGGACATTCTTCCTCTACCACTACAAGAGCGCATCAACATGGATGTGAGTGCCCGAGTGAACTACCTCAAGAAGACGCATGAAGATACAAGGCACACCATCGAGTGCCAAGTACAACGACTCGCGACCAAGCTCAACGTCAACAAACAACCCATGATATTCAACATTGGAGATCTTGTGTGGCTACACCTTCGCAAGGACCATTTTCCCAACGAACGCAAGTCCAAACTTCTACCACAAGCCGATGGACCCTTCAAGGTGCTAGCATGCTACAACAACAACGCTTACAAGATCGCCTCCCGCGCGACAAGTACAACGTGAGCAACGTCTTAAATGTCAAGGATCTTTCTCCCTACCATGGTGATGAAGAATTCGTTCCGAGGTCGGATCTTTCCCAAGGGGGGGGAGATGATGCGGAGCATCCCAAGGTCATCCCCGTGGACCTACCTACATCTTCCACGACACCACTTGGACCAATAACAAGAGCTCGAGCAAAGGCTATCGAAGATAAGGAGAACTCGCTCCTCTCCGAGCTTCCACTTTCTACATATGAGACATGGCTACTACCTCATGCAGAGACCCTATGCGTGATCAGGTATTTGGAGGAAAGCCACGGATCAGCTACATCCAACGGACAAGACAGCGAGGACACCAAGTTCAATGGACAAGAAGAAGGACAGCTCGAAACTCCCAGTCATCGGACGACCGACGTCTCTCGGACATCCGACGCCTGGAGGCTCCAACCAGCTAGCCAAGTCCCAGCCCGCGCATGCTCCAGCGTTCGGACGACCGACGCCGATCGGAAGACCAACACCTCCCATCGTCCGGATGGCCGAGCAACACCGGATGACTGGCACCCCCACAACCGAGCCAAAACATCGGAAGTATGGAGATCACCGGATGACCGACGCCTCGGACATCCGACCCCGACCGGACGTCCGACCAAAGCACACCCGAGCCAAAACATCGGACTTCTAACGAGCACCGGACGTCCGGACCCTCACGAGCCATCGGACGACCGGTGACCGTCGGATGTCGGACGCCTATATGACCGCCAGCGTGTTGGGCCGAAACCCACTTAGCCTTTCATCCACTAAGACTATAAATAGACCTCCTCCTCCCTCTTTCTAGGCTTAGCCAAATAGTAGCTCATTGAGAAGCTTTGCTCTCCACTTGATCCCCCTTCTCCTTAGGAGTTCACGGCCTCTACGGAGAAGATCCCCCAAGTGGATTCAAGACCCCATACGGGAAGACTCTCAAGACCTCCTCTCGGAGAAGAACGTGCCTCTTGTATCGTCCCTTGTTGAATTCGGATCGTGTAACTATTTGTGTTTCGAGGATCTAGCATATGTGTGACCGAATCTTGGTGGTTTGAGTGATTCTCTCGTGTTTTCCCTCGTGATTCCCCCTCGTGTTCTTCGTGTTCTTCATAAGATCCCCTCCATTTCGTGGAAGATCGGGCAACTAGGGTCCTACCCTACATCAGACCGGATTGGTGGATCATGGCAATTGCCATGGGGTAGTGGGGAGCCAACCCCCTGCCACGCTCCACTATAAAAGGGGAGCACAGAGGTGGGCGAAAGGACTCACCCACGCATCTCTTTCTTCTTCCTGTGCTCCTCTTCGACCATGGTGAGGGGAAGAGGGTGCGGTCGAGCTCCGGCGGTGGCGACAAGGGCCTCCTCTAGGAAACGCATCCCTGCCCCAGCCGGGGATGCGGGGGAAAAATCCAGCGCACAGGGTGGTGCTCTAGGATGTGGACATGGCCGGTGAGGTCCTCGGGGCCGGGGAAGATGCGACGGTGCTCGGTCGCTCCTCCCCTAGCTGCCCGGCTCCAATGGAGGGCCATGTCGAGGACACGCCGCTGCATTGTCAGGCTAAGCGAGCCCCGCGCAGCCGTCTTCGGCTTCCTACTCCCTTTGCAAGGGTGATGGAGGTTTAACAGCCGCACGGGTTGAGTTGCAAGGGTGATGGAGGTTTAACAGCCGCCAGGTGGTAGTGGTAGATGAGGACGTCATGTAGCATGCACAACTGGGTGACAGCAACCTTCTGATCGTGCCCGGCACGACCGATGGTGTACTCGAGGTCGAAGCCGACCACTTGGTACTTGTCCTTGGCAAGCAACTGCTCCATAGTTACCACTCGTTCATGTACACCACCGAGAGGGCCTTCCCCCTCACGTGGGTGTCTAATACGTGATGCGTGGTGAATTGCCCACCGTTGTCGTTGTCGGCCGCTGGGAGCGCCATTGAAACCGCAGGATGTCCTCTCTGTATGTGTCGTCATGGATGTGCTTATTGTGTCGTGTGGCTTGAGAGATGAAGGTAAATGGCCGCAAGAATAAATGGGGGCCGAGTGGCCTGGATTCTTGGCGCGTCCACATGGCAGTTTTTGCAGCGGGTAACTGCATCGTCGTGCCGCGCCCGGCGCAACCGCATGCACACGAACGTGTGTGATCGTGCGCCGACCCCAAACACTGGCAGCACGCGTGGAGGGACGAGGGCAGAGCGTCCGGAGGGACACGAGGGCAGAGCGCGCGCGACGGGACGCGTGCAGAGCGCGCCACGGCCGCCTCAACCGCAAGCAACCACACACATAGAGCAGTTGAACACGCATGAAATGGTCGCCTAAAAGCCGGCCGGGCTGTGTAGAGAGCGGCCGTGTGCTACTACCTCCATCTTGGTCTATTAGTCCCCTTTATATTCCGTGCCATACTTTGCCCTTAAATTTAACCAACAAAATGTTAATGCATGTTATAAAAATTATGTAATTGGAAACTATGTTCAAATACGAATCCAACTATATAATCTTTGGCGACATGCATTCATATTTTATTAGTTAAATCCTACTTATAAACCAGGACGGGGTATAGTAGGTAATTAAATCGCAATTTTTTTATTAACTGTATGTGTACGTGGCCTTTCGTCCTCCTCTCGCACGTCTTGTCACCCCGCTGCCGCAGACGGCTTACAGCGCAAGCTTGCGCAGCGCGCGACGACGTTCTTTTGGCCAAACGGTGGCTCGAAGTGGCGCCAATGAATCGTCGGTGAGCCCGTTCTCGCGCAACCTTGCAGGTTCCCGCGCAAGATTCCCGCCCGACTCGGTGAAATCCTCTAAAATCCCAATGCTTACCGGCCTGCTATATAAACCCCCATGGTCGGTGAGTCCTGCATCGCATTTTCCCCTCCCTCCCTGTAGCTTATCTCATCTGCTTCTCCCACAATGGCCAATGGCCTCGGTCCGTCGTCGTCGCTCGGCCACTCCGCCGTCATCAGAGGACAGCTCCACTTGGGAGGCTACACCACGGCGCCGGCGTAGTGTAGTGCGCGTGGCGTCCCTGTTGGGTGTGCGCGGAACACCCACCACACCTGCTACCTCTTGAGCACTGCGTTGGTTTTCCCTTGAAGAGGAAAGGGTGATGCAGCAAAGTAGCGTAAGTATTTCCCTCAGTTTTTGAGTACCAAGGTATCAATCCAGTAGGAGGCTACGCGCGAGTCCCTCGCACCTACACAAAACAAATAAATCCTTGCAACCAACGCGATAAGGGGTTGTCAATCCCTACACGGTCACTTACGAGAGTGAGATATGATAGATATGATATGATAATATTTTTGGTATTTTTATGATAAAGATGCAAAGTAAAATAAAAGCAAAGTAAAAAGCAACGGAAATAACTAAGTGTTGGAAGATTAATATGATGAAGATAGACCCGGGGGCCATAGGTTTCACTAGTGGCTTCTCTCAAGAGCATAAGTATTTCACGGTGGGTGAACAAATTACTGTTGAGCAATTGACAGAATTGAGCATAGTTATGAGAATATCTAGGTATGATCATGTATATAGGCATCACGTCTGAGACAATTAGACCGACTCCTGCCTGCATCTACTACTATTACTCTACACATCGACCGCTATCCAGCATGCATCTAGAGTATTAAGTTCATAAGAACAGAGTAACGCCTTAAGCAAGATGACATGATGTAGAGGGATAAATTCATGCAATATGATAAAAAACCATCTTGTTATCCTCGATGGCAACAATACAATACGTGCCTTGCTGCCCCTACTGTCACTGGGAAAGGACACCGCAAGATTGAACCCAAAGCTAAGCACTTCTCCCATTGCAAGAAAGATCAATCTAGTAGGCCAAACCAAACTGATAATTCGAAGAGACTTGCAAAGATAACCAATCATACATAAAAGAATTCAGAAAAGATTCAAATATTGTTCATAGATAAACTTGATCATAAACCCACAATTCATCGGTCTCAACAAACACACCGCAAAAGAAGATTACATCGAATAGATCTCCACGAGAGAGGGGGAGAACATTGTATTGAGATCCAAAAAGAGAGAAGGAGCCATCTAGATACTAACTATGGACCCGAAGGTCTGAGGTAAACTACTCACACTTCATCGGAGAGGCTATGGTGTTGATGTAGAAGCCCTCCATGATCGATGCCCCCTCCGGCGAAGCTCCAGAACAGGCCCCAAGATGGGATCTCGTGGGTACAGAAGGTTGCAGCGGTGGAATTAGGTTTTTGGCTCCGTATCTGATCGTTTGGGGGTAGGTAGGTATATATAGGAGGAAGAAGTATGTCGGTTGAGCAACAGGGGGCCCACGATGGTGGAGGGCGCGCCCTGGGGGGGTAGTGATAGAGGCAAAGGTGTCCCGTCTTTCGATGAGATGATGGATATCGCTTTGATGGAAGTCGACTTTGACGATCCGACTACGAACGTGCGAGGACGTCGCGCCTTAGCAATCGCTAAACCAACTCCGAGAGGTTATTGACCACGCCGGAGCACGATCAACCTGACCACGAGGGTCTGTTTCCTGCGAGCAAACGAAGAACAAGCAAGAAACTGAGATTGCAATCTGGATATTGCGAATATAAGATGAAAGCTTTATTGATCAAGGTGGGGTTCTGTGACGCCTTTGTCTGGTCGTTGAACACAAACGAAGTACGCGAAGTTGCAGCTATGGCGAACTTTTGATCTTAAACAAAACCCAAAGTCTAAACGACGCCCTAAGGGTTGTATATATGGAGGAAGAGGGGGGAATTTCGTGGCCCTTGGGGAAGGGGTCCGAAACCAACCCTATCTCTTGTTTCCCCACACATACGGACTCTAAAAATAGCCTATACTCAAGTATTTTAAAATTACATGGGCCTGGCCCAATAATAAGGTGACGCGGCACCTAGAATAGCCTTTGGACGAAAGTTATGAAGTAGCATCTTGTATATTTCGTCCAAGGCTTCATGCACGCATTATGGTGGCTTCAACATCCTGAAATCATCACTTGTAACTCCGTTCTTGTCCCCCATGCGCATGCCATCATCTCCATGCTTGTTCTTGCTCCAATGTTCATCCTTCTCAAAGCTAGGCCCTTCATTTGTAAGCAAAACAAATGTATCCAATTTAGGCAGCATCATATTCTCATGAACATTAGAATCATTACCAAGAAACGAAAGTACCTGGTAATTTAATTGGCGTGCACGAGCTCTAGTAATTGGTCCAGTATGTATAGCAGCAGGGGCTGTGGGTGTAACAATGGTATTGATGTCCTCATCATCCTCCCCTTCTTGAAATGAAGTCGTCCTCGACGGAAGCTCATCTCCCTCACCCAAATAAGGCTTCAAATCTGCAATGTTAAAAGTGGGACTAACCCCAAAATCTGCAGGCAGCTCAAGTTTATATGCATTATCATTTATTTTCTCTAACACCTTAAAAGGACCATCAGCACGTGGCATTAGCTTTGATTTGCGCAAATCAGGAAATATATCCTTACGCAAATGTAACCAAACAAGATCTCCAGGTGCAAACACAACATGTTTTCTACCCTTATCTCCAGCAAGTTTATATTTAGCATTCATACGCTCAATGTTTTCCTTAGTTAACTCATGCATTATTAAGATCAATTCAGCACGTTGTTTAGCATCAAAATTAACCTTCTCCGAAGATGGAAGAGGCAACAAATCAATAGGTGCACGAGGTAGGAAACCATACACAATTTCAAAAGGGCACATCTTAGTAGTAGAATGCAATGAACGATTATAAGCAAACTCAATATGAGGCAAGCATTCTTCCCACATTTTCTTATTATTCTTCAAAACAGCCCTAAGCATAGTAGACAATGTTCTATTGACTACTTTAGTTTGTCCATCAGTTTGGGGGTGACAAGTAGTACTAAAAAGCAGTTTAGTCCCCAACTTAGCCCATAAACATCTCCAAAAGTGGCTAAGAAATTTAGTATCATGATCTGAAACAATTGTATTTGGCACACCATGCAAACGAATAATTTCACGGAAGAACAAATCAGCAACATTAACAGCATCATCGCTTTTATGACATGGTATAAAGTGTGCCATTTTTGAGAATCTATCCACGACAACAAATATGCTATCCCTCCCCTTCTTTGTTCGAGGTAAACCTAAAACAAAGTCCATAGATATATCCTCCCAAGGAACACTAGGTACAGGCAAAGGCATATATAAACCATGAGGATTGAGTCGTGACTTAGCTTTTTGACATGTAGTGCAGCGAGCAACAAAACGCTCAACATCCCGTCTCATCTTTGGCCAAAAGAAATGTGTAGCAAGTACGTCCTCCGTCTTCTTCACGCCAAAGTGTCCCATTAATCCTCCTCCATGCGCCTCCTGCAACAACAAAAGACGAAGAGAGCTAGCTGGAATGCATAGCTTGTTAGCACGGAACACAAATCCATCATTAACGACAAACTTGTTCCAGGTTCTTCCTTCTTTACAATTCTGCAAAACATCTTTAAAATCAGCATCATGCACATATTGATCTTTGATGGTCTCCAAACCAAATATTTTGAAGTCAAGTTGTGAAAGCATAGTATAGCGACAAGACAATGCATCAGCAATAACATTTTCTTTACCCTTCTTGTGTTTAATGACATAAGGGAAAGTTTCAATGAATTCAACCCATTTAGCATGTCTACAATTCAGTTTAGCTTGACTTTTAATATGTTTCAAAGATTCATGATCAGAATGTATAACAAATTCTTTGGGCCATAAATAATGTTGCCATGTTTCTAACGTCCGAACAAGAGCATGTAGTTCTTTATCGTAAGTAGAATAATTCAGACTAGGCCCACTCAATTTTTCAGAAAAGTATGCAATAGGTTTGCCATCTTGTAATAACACACCTCCTAATCCAATTCCACTAGCATCACATTCAAGCTCAAAAGTCTTATTAAAATCAGGAAGTTGGAGTAAAGGAGCATGTGTCAACTTATCTTTCAATACCGTGAAGGCTTCTTCCTGTGCGGTACCCCAAACAAAAGGCACATCCTTCTTTGTAAGATCGTTGAGAGGTGCAACAATGGTGCTAAAATCTCTCACAAAACGCCTATAGAAACCAGCGAGTCCAAGAAAACTCCGCACTTGTGTGACCGTTTTGGGCTGCGGCCAACTCTCAATAGCTTCTATATTGGCTTTATCAACTTCAATTCCCTGTGGAGTAACAACATAGCCAAGAAAAGATACTCGGTCGGTGCAAAAGGTGCACTTCCGAAGGTTACCAAACAAACGTGCATCACGTAGAGCAATAAAAACAGCATGTAAATGTTCCAAATGTTCTTCCAAAGATTTGCTATAAATCAGTATATCATCAAAATAGACTACCACAAATCGTCCAATGAAAGCACGTAAAACTTCGTTCATTAGTCTCATGAAAGTACTAGGTGCATTAGTTAACCCAAAAGGCATGACTAAGCACTCATATAAACCAAACTTAGTTTTAAATGCAGTTTTCCATTCATCTCCCAATTTCATACGAATTTGATGGTATCCACTACGCAAATCAACTTTCGAGAATATTGTAGAGCCACTCAATTCATCAAGCATATCATCTGGCCTAGGAATAGGATGACGATAACGAATAGTAATATTATTAATGCCTCTACAATCAACACACATACGCGACGTACCATCCTTTTTAGGCACTAGTATAATAGGAACAGCACAAGGACTAAGAGATTCGCGTATATAACCTTTGTCGAGCAGCTCCTGTACTTGACGCATAATCTCCTTCGTCTCCTCTGGATTGGTACGGTATGGTGCACGGTTGGGTAGCGATGCACCGGGAATTAAGTCAATTTGATGTTCAATCCCTCGAATAGGTGGTAATCACGGTGGCACGTCTTGTGGGAAGACGTCAGCGAACTCCTGCAAAATGTTAGTGACAGCAGGGGGCAAAGAGGAAGGCACGTCCTCGAATGAAAATAATGCCTCTTTGCACACAAAAGCATAGCAAACCGATTTGCTGAAATCCAGCTCATCAATATCAGATTTTGTGGCAAGTAAAATGCACTTTTCAATTTAATTTCAGAAACAACACTAGATGGTTTATTATTAGGTTTCATTTGTTGCTCAAATTCTTTTGCCACAATCTGATTTTCACTCTTATTTTTCTCCTGTTTTGCTTTATTAGCTCTATTAATGTCATCTTTCAAAATGGAATCAGGAGTCATAGGAAGCAAAGTAATATTTTTATCCTTATGAACAAGAGTATACTGATTGTTTCTACCATGGTGTACAGAATTTTTATCAAATTGCCATGGTCTACCAAGTAATAAGGAACATGCTTGCATGGGTACCACATCACAATCAACATAATCAGCATATGTAGAGATACTAAAATGCACACGAACAGTACGTGTTACCTTAACCTTGCCGCTGTTGTTGAACCATTGGATGTAGTAAGGATGTGGATGTGGTATTGTGGTGAGAGATAGCTTCTCCACCATCTCCATGCTAGCCAAGTTGTTACAGCTCCCTCCATCTATGATGACGCGAACAGAACGTTCCTTCACAACTCCCTTTGTATGGAACACATTATGCCTCTGATTTTGCTCTGCTTGTGTGACCTGCACACTCAAAACACGTTGAGCAACTAAACATTCATACCTGTCAGCGTCTTCAGGAGCCATGTATTGCGTCTCATTTTCAGAATCATCTCCACCATGTTCTTCACGTGTAATAAGAGCCAAAGTCTCCTCATCATAGTCACTAGCGGACTCATACCCACCATCCACAGTAGCAATCATTACACGCTGAGATTTGCATTCTCTCGCATAATGTCCTCTTCCCTTACAACGATGACAAATAATATCACTTCTGTGCCATGTCGATGCCATGGAAGAAGAAGAGCTCTGTGCAGGCCCGACAGGTGCGCTCTTGGCAGATTGTGGTGGTTGTGCCTGCTTTCTTGTATCACGGCTGGAGGTGGAACCTGATGGAGGTGCTGGTGCAGTGGAAGTAGAAGATGCACGCGGTGTCCATGATGAAGGTCGACCTGCAGAAAAGTTAGTTCGCGCCAATGGCTGTCGATCCTGTACTTCACGTTCAGCTTTACAAGCAAGATGGAATAAACGAGTGATATTATTATAATCCTTATACTCTAGAATGGTCTGAATCTCTTTATTTAATCCACCCATAAAACGTGCAAGCATAGCTTCATTCTCCTCAACAATACCACATCTAATCATGCCAGTTTGTAATTCCTGATAATATTCTTCTATAGAATTTTTCCCTTGTCTTAAGCGCTGCAATTTTTGAAGTAATTCACGTTGATAATATGGTGGAACCCAACGAGTACGCATAGCAGTTTTCAAAGCAGCCCAAGTAGCTGGAACGGGATATAATCTACAATGTTCAGACCACCAAACACATGCAAAGCTAGTGAAAGCACAAACAGCAGCAGGAACACGTCTCTCCTCAGGATATTGTAAACATGTAAATCGTTGTTCAGTTTCTAACTCCCAAGTAAGATATATATCAGGAACATATCTACCCTCAAATGGTGGAATATTCAATTTCAGTTTAGGGAGATGGCCATGATCTCGTACCTGAGGTGGTGGTGCCAGCCTACCGTTGCGAATATATACCTGAGGTCGACCTGCTGGTGGTGGTGTTGGTGGCTCCACGTAGTTCTGATTTTGATCAACCTCATCCTCATAATCGCCCGCATAATCGTCATCCTCCTCAGCTGCCGCAGTAGCAGGAGCCAAAGAAGCATCAACAGTAGGTGCAGCGGCACCCGAATTTTGACCAGTCTCAATTGGAACACGTTGTGCTCGTCCCACTTGATTTGGAAGGCGGCGTTGGAGATGTGGTTGTTGTTGTTGTAGAGGTGCGACATGTGCAGCCGGTGGTGGTTGGGGAAGACGCTTGAGTAATTCAGTAAACTTGTTATCCAGCTTTGTCTCGAACGACTTCTCCACGGCATCTTTCTTCTCCATGGCCTCTTCAAATATGTTTAGCACATCTCCCACCTTGCCACTCATCATTTGCTGAAATTTATCATGCAACTCCTTGTTCGTCATGTTCTCCCAATCAGTCTCATCGGCTTGTGATCCTGCCATAGTTAGCAGCAATAGAAACACAAAAGAATATGATCCTGCAGACTACTAGGAAGTGGTGGTGATGGTGGTGTGTCACAAAACCTTCAAGCGAATCTCAAATTCTTACCAGTTCTTACCCAGCAGCAGGTGGTGATCGGCAATCGTTGTAGTCAAAACTCTCAAAGCTTGGATATAGCGATTACCAGGGAGAGTCAAACGCACGATGTAAATGTATGTGGAGCTGGGAAGGCTTATAATACGGTAGCAAAAATGGTCTGCAATAATCAATTCAGAGATGCAAAGTTGAAGAAATGCTCAACGACGGTACTATGCTGGTCCTAGGCTAGACCGTGCTAGAGACGCGAGCCTAGAACACTAACAAAATCACGGCGCTGCACGTAAACAAGGGAAAAGCACACTAGAAAATAGATGGATCTCTAAAACAAACCGAATATGACAAGAACTCGGATTGATGGTGGATATATGGTGGTAGAATATGGCAGCGGTGGTGGTATATGGTAGCGGTGGTGGTATATGGATACGGATCAGTGGTGGTATATGGATACGGATTGGTGGTGGTATATGGATACGGATTCAGAGCGGTGGCGGATAAGCAATCGTGGTAGATGGCAAGGCGATGATGATGGTGCAGCGGCGGCGTGACAACTTATGACCAGAACTCGAAACTCTAAAAGACTAGACTCTAAGACCAGCAACTTGACACGACGATGCAACCGCAAATTCAACAAAGCAAAAACCCTAAAAAGATTATGCAAAGGCTCAGATTGGTTCGGATATGATGAACTAACCCTAATTTTTTTGTGGCTTTTTCGTGGACTATAGGTATGAAGAACAGACTCGATCTAAACTACGAAAAACTGTAAAATCTCACCGAGCAACCTGGAAATCTGATACCACTTGATAGAGGCAAAGGTGTCCCGTCTTTCGATGAGATGATGGCTATCGCTTTGATGGAAGTCGACTTTGACGATCCGACTACGAACGTGCGAGGACGTCGCGCCTTAGCAATCGCTAAACCAACTCCGAGAGGTTATTGACCACGCCGGAGCACGATCAACCTGACCACGAGGGTCTGTTTCCTGCGAGCAAACAAAGAACAAGCAAGAAACTGAGATTGCAATCTAGATATTGCGAATATAAGATGAAAGCTTTATTGATCAAGGTGGGGTTCTGTGACGCCTTTGTCTGGTCGTTGAACACAAACGAAGTACGCGAAGTTGCAGCTATGGCAAACTTTTGATCTTAAACAAAACCCAAAGTCTAAACGACGCCCTAAGGGTTGTATATATGGAGGAAGAGGGGGGAATTTCGTGGCCCTTGGGGAAGGGGTCCGAAACCAACCCTATCTCTTGTTTCCCCACACATACGGACTCTAAAAATAGCCTATACTCAAGTATTTCGAAATTACATGGGCCTGGCCCAATAATAAGGTGACGCGGCACCTAGAATAGCCTCTGGACGAAAGTTATGAAGTAGCATCTTGTATATTTCGTCCAAGGCTTCATGCACGCATTATGGTGGCTTCAACGTCCTGAAATCATCACTTGCAACTCCGTTCTTGTCCCCCATGCGCATGCCATCATCTCCATGCTTGTTCTTGCTCCAATGTTCATCCTTCTCAAAGCTAGGCCCTTCATTTTTAAGCAAAACAAATGTATCCAATTTAGGCAGCATCATATTCTCATGAACATTAGAATCATTACCAAGAAACGAAAGTACCTGGTAATTTAATTGGCGTGCGCGAGCTCTAGTAATTGGTCCAGTATGTATAGCAGCAGGGGCTGTGGGTGTAACAATGGTATTGATGTCCTCATCTGGTAGGCGCGCCCCCCTACCTCGTGGCTTCCCTGTTGGTTGCTTGACGTAGGGTCCAAGTCTCCTGGATCATGTTCGTTCCGAAAATCACGTTCCCGAAGGTTTCATTCCGTTTGGACTCCGTTTGATATTCTTTTTCTGCGAAACTCTGAAATAGGCAAGAAACAGCAATTCTGGGCTGGGCCTCCGGTTAATAGGTTAGTCCCAAAAATAATATAAAAGTGAATAATAAAGCCCAATAATGTCGAAAACAGAAGATAATATAGCATGGAGCAATCAAAAATTGTAGATACGTTGGAGACGTATCAAGCATCCCCAAGCTTAATTCCTGCTCGTCCTCGAGTAGGTAAATGATAAAAACAGAATTTTTGATGCGGAGTGCTACTTGGCATAATTTCAATGTAATTCTTCTTAATTGTGGTATGAATATTCAGATCCGAAAGATTCAAGACAAAAGTTCATATTGACATAAAAATAATAATACTTCAAGCATACTAACTAAGCAATTACGTCTTCTCAAAATAACATGGCCAAAGAAAGTTATCCCTACAAAATCATATAGTCTGGCTATGCTCTATCTTCACCACACAAAGTATTTAAATCATGCCCAACCCCGATGACAAGCCAAGAAATTGTTTCATACTTTTGACGTTCTCAAACTTTTTCAATCTTCACGCAATACATGAGCGTGAGCCATGGACATAGCACTATATGTGTAATAGAATGGTGGTTGTGGAGAAGACAAAAAGGAGAAGATAGTCTCACATCAACTAGGCGTATCAATGGGCTATGGAGATGGCCATCAATAGATATCAATGTGAGTGAGTAGGGATTGCCATGCAACGGATGCACTAGAGCTATAAGTATATGAAAGCTCAACAAAAGAAACTAACTTGGTGTGCATCCAACTCGCTTGCTCACGAAGACCTAGGGCATTTTGAGGAAGCCCATCATTGGAATATACAAGCCAAGTTCTATAATGAAAAATTCCCACTAGTATATGAAAGTGATATCATAGAAGACTCTCTATCATGAAGATCATGGTGCTACTTCGAAGCACAAGTGTGGTAAAAGGATAGTAACATTGTCCCTTCTCTCTTTTTCTCTCATTTTTTTATTTGGGCCTTTTTTTATGTCCTCTTTTTTTCCGTCCGGAGTCTCATCCCGACATGTGGGGGAATCATAGTCTCCATCATCCTTTCCTCACTTGGGACAATGCTCTAAAAATGATGATCATCACACTTTTATTTTCTTACAACTCAACAATTACAACTCGATACTTAGAACAAAATATGACTCTATATGAATGCCTCCGGCGGTGTACCGGGATATGCAATGAATCAAGAGTGACATGTATGAAAGAATTATGAATGGTGGCTTTGCCACAAATACAATGTCAACTACATGATCATGCAAAGCAATATGACAATGATGGAGCGTGTCATAGTAAACGGAACGGTGGTAAGTTGCATGGCAATATATCTCGGAATGGCTATGGAAATGCCATGATAGGTAGGTATGGTGGCTGTTTTGAGGAAGGTATATGGTGGGTGTATGATACCGGCGAAAAGTGTGCGGTATTAGAGAGGCTAGCAATGGTGGAAGGAGGAAAAGTGCGTATAATCCATGGACTCAACATTAGTCATAAAGAACTCATATACTTATTGCAAAAATCTACAAGTTATCAAAGCAAAGTATTACGCGCATGCTCCTAGGGGGATAGATTGGTAGGAAAAGACCATCGCTCGTCCCCGACCGCCACTCATAAGGAAGACAATCAATAAATAAATCATGCTCCGACTTCATCACATAACGGTTCACCATACGTGCATGCTACGGGAATCACAAACTTTAACACAAGTATTTCTCAAATTCACAACTACTCAACTAGCATAACTCTAATATCACCATCTTCATATCTCAAAACAATTATCAAGCATCAAACTTCTCATAGTATTCAACACACTCATAAGAATTTTTACTATTCTTGAATACCTAGCATATTAGGATTATTTAAGCAAATTACCATGCTATTTAAGACTCTCAAAATAATCTAAGTGAAGCATGAGAGATCAATAGTTTCTATAAAACAAATCCACCACCGTGCTCTAAAAGATATAAGTGAAGTACTAGAGCAAAAACTATATAACTCAAAAGATATAAGTGAAGCACATAGAGTATTCTAATAATTTCCGAATCATGTGTGTCTCTCTCAAAAGGTGTGTACAGCAAGGATGATTGTGGTAAACTAAAAAGCAAAGACTCAAATCATACAAGACGCTCCAAGCAAAACACATATCATGTGGTGAATAAAAATATAGCTCCAAGTAAAGTTACCGATGGAAGTAGACGAAAGAGGGGATGCCTTCCGGGGCATCCCCAAGCTTTGGCTTTTTGGTGTCCTTAGATTATCTTGGGGGTGCCATGGGCATCCCCAAGCTTAGGCTCTTTCCACTCCTTGTTCCATAATCCATCAAATCTTTCACCCAAAACTTGAAAACTTCACAACACAAAACTCAGCAGAAAATCTCGTGAGCTCCGTTAGCGAAAGAAAACAAAAGACCACTTCAAGGTACTGTAATGAACTCATTATTTATTTATATTGGTGTTAAACCTACTGTATTCCAACTTCTCTATGGTTTATAAACTATTTTACTAGCCATAGATTCATCAAAATAAGCAAACAACACACGAAAAACAGAATCTGTCAAAAACAGAACAGTCTGTAGTAATCTGTAACTAACGCAAACTTCTGGAACTCCAAAAAATCAGCCAAAATAGGAAGACCTAGAAAATTTGTTTATTGATCAGCAGCAATTGGAATCAATATTTTATCACGTTCTGGTGATTTTTAACAATTGTTTTCGTGAACAGAAAGTTTCTGGAAATTTCTGCAAGATCAAATAACTATCATCCAAGAAGATCCTATAGGTTTAACTTGGCACAAACACTAATTAAAACATAAAAACACATCTAACCAGAGGCTAGAACAAATATTTATTCCTAAACAGAAGCAAAAAGCAAAAAACTAAAAATAAAATTGGGTTGCCTCCCAACAAGCGCTATCGTTTAACGCCCCTAGCTAGGCATAAAAGCAAGGATAGATCTAGGTATTGCCATCTTTGGTAGGCAATCCATAAGTGGCTCTCATGATAGATTCATATGGTAATTTTATTTTCTTCCTAGGGAAGTGTTCCATGCCTTTCTTTAATGGAAATTGGAATCTAATATTCCCTTCCTTCATATCAATAATTGCACCAATCGTTCTAAGGAAAGGTCTACCAAGAATAATAGGACATGAAGGATTGCAATCTATGTCAAGAACGATAAAATCTACGGGCACATAGTTCCTATTTGCAACAATAAGAACATCATTAATTCTTCCCATAGGTTTCTTAATAGTGGAATCCGCAAGGTGCAAGTTTAAAGAGCAATCATCAAAATCACGGAAACCTAGCAAATCGCACAAAGTTTTTGGAATCGTGGAAACACTAGCACCCAAATCACACAAAGCATAGCATTCATGATCTTTAATCTTAATTTTAATAGTAGGTTCCCACTCATCATAAAGTTTACTAGGGATAGAAACTTCCAACTCAAGCTTTTCTTCATAAGATTGCATCAAAGCATCAACGATATGTTTGGTAAAGGCTTTATTTTGACTATAAGCATGAGGGGAATTTAGCACGGATTGCAACAAGGAAATACAATCTATCAAAGAGCAATTATCATAATTAAATTCCTTGAAATCCAAAATAGTGGGTTTATTAATATCTAGGGTTTTGTTCTCTTCAATCCCACTTTTATCAATTTTAGCATCAAGATCTAAAAACTCCGAGTTTTTGGAACGCCTTCTAGGTAAAGGTGGATCATATTCAGTCCCATCATTATCAAGATTCATATTGCAAAACAAAGATTTAATAGGGGACACATCAATAACTTTTAGATCTTCATCTTTGTTTTCATAAAAGTTAGAAGAACACGCTTTTATAAAGCAATCTTTCTTAGCACGCATCCTAGCGGTTCTTTCTTTGCACTCATCAATGGAAATTATCATGGCTTTGAGGGACTCATTGATATCATGCTTAGGAGGAATAGATCTCAGTTTCAAATAATCAACATCAAGAGAAATTCTATCAACGTTCCTAGCCAATTCATCAACTTTAAGCAATTTTTCTTCAAGCAAAGCATTGAAATTCTTTTGCGAATTCATAAATTCTTTAACACTAGTCTCAAATTCAGAGGGCATATTATTAAAACTTCCATAAGAATTGTTGTAGGAATTACCATAATTATTAGAGGAATTGCTAGGATAAGGCCTAGGATTAAAGTTTCCTCTATACGCGTTGTTACCAAAATTATTCCTACCAACAAAATTCACATCCATAGATTCATTATTATTCTCAATCAAAGTAGACAAAGGCATATCATTGGGATCAGAAGAAACACTCTTAGTAGCAAATAATTTCGTAAGTTCATCCATCTTTCCACTCAAAACATTAATTTCTTCTATCGCATGCACTTTTTTATTAGTAGATCTTTCATGTGCCATTGAGAATAATTAACCATAATATTATCTAGGAGTTTAGTAGCTTCTCCTAAAGTGATTTCTATAAAAGTGCCTTCCGCGGCCGAATCTAAAAGATTTCTAGAAGCAAAATTCAATCCGGCATAAAATTTTTGTATAATCATCCACAAATTCAAACCATGAGTAGGGCAATTACGTATCATTAATTTCATCCTCTCCCAAGCTTGTGCAACATGTTCATGATCAAGTTGCTTAAAATTCATAATATCGTTTCTAAGAGAGATAATCTTAGCGGGAGGAAAATACTTAGAGATAAAAGCATCTTTGCACTTATTCCAAGAATCAATACTATTTTTAGGCAAAGACGAAAACCAAGCTTTAGCACGATCTCTAAGCGAAAAAGGAAATAGCTTCAGTTTAACAATATCATTATCAACATCTTTCTTCTTTTGCATATCACACAAATCAACGAAGCTATTTAGATGAGTAGCGGCATCTTCACTAGGAAGGCCGGCGAATTGATCTTTCATGACAAGATTCAACAAAGCAGCATTGATTTCACAAGATTCAGTATCGGTAAGAGGAGCAATCGGAGTGCTAAGGAAATCATTATTGTTGGTATTGGTAAAGTCACATAATTTGGTATTATCTTGAGCCATCGTGACAAGCAAGCAATCCAACACACGAGCAAACAAGAGACGGGCAAAAAGAGGCAAACGGAAAAGAGAGGGCGAATAAAACGGCAAGGGTGAAGTGGGGGAGAGGAAAACGAGAGGCAAATGGCAAATAATGTAATGCGGGAGATAAGGGTTTGTGATGGGTACTTGGTATGTTGACTTTTGCGTAGACCTCCCCGGCAACGGCGCCAGAAATCCTTCTTGCTACCTCTTGAGCACTGCGTTGGTTTTCCCTTGAAGAGGAAAGGGTGATGCAGCAAAGTGGCATAAGTATTTCCCTCAGTTTTTGAGAACCAAGGTATCAATCCAGTAGGAGGCTACGCGCGAGTCCCTCGCACCTACACAAAACAAATAGATCCTCGCAACCAACGCGATAAGGGGTTGTCAATCCCTACACGGTCACTTACGAGAGTGAGATCTGATAGATATGATAGGATAATATTTTTGGTATTTTTATGATAAAGATGCAAAGTAAAATAAAAGCAAAGTAAAAAGCAACGGAAATAACTAAGTGTTGGAAGATTAATATGATGAAGATAGACCCGGGGGCCATAGGTTTCACTAGTGGCTTCTCTCAAGAGCATAAGTATTTCATGGTGGGTGAACAAATTACTGTTGAGCAATTGACAGAATTGAGCATAGTTATGAGAATATCTAGGTATGATCATGTATATAGGCATCACGTCCGAGACAAGTAGACCGACTCCTGCCTGCATCTACTACTATTACTCCACACATCGACCGCTATCCAGCATGCATCTAGAGTATTAAGTTCATAAGAACAGAGTAACGCCTTAAGCAAGATGACATGATGTAGAGGGATAAATTCATGCAATATGATAAAAAACCCATCTTGTTATCCTCGATGGCAAACAATACAATAATACGTGCCTTGCTGCCCCTACTGTCACTGGGAAAGGACACCGCAAGATTGAACCCAAAGCTAAGCACTTCTCCCATTGCAAGAAAGATCAATCTAGTAGGCCAAACCAAACTGATAATTCGAAGAGACTTGCAAAGATAACCAATCATACATAAAAGAATTCAGAGAAGATTCAAATATTGTTCATAGATAAACTTGATCATAAACCCACAATTCATCGGTCTCAACAAACACACCGCAAAAGAAGATTACATCGAATAGATCTCCACGAGAGAGGGGGAGAACATTGTATTGAGATCCAAAAAGAGAGAAGAAGCCATCTAGCTACTAACTATGGACCCGAAGGTCTGAGGTAAACTACTCACACTTCATCGGAGAGGCTATGGTGTTGATGTAGAAGCCCTCCGTGCTCGATGCCCCCTCCGGCGGAGCTCCGGAACAGGCCCCAAGATGGGATCTCGTGGGTACAGAAGGTTGCAGCAGTGGAATTAGGTTTTTGGCTCCGTATCTGATCATTTGGGGGTACGTAGGTATATATAGGAGGAAGAAGTACGTCGGTGGAGCAACAGAGGGCCCACGAGGGTGGAGGGCGCGCCCCCTACCTCGTGGCTTCCTTGTTGGTTGCTTGACGTAGGGTCCAAGTCTCCTGGATCATGTCGTTCTGAAAATCACGTTCCCGAAGGTTTCATTCCGTTTGGACTCCGTTTGATATTCTTTTTCTGCGAAACTCTGAAATAGGCAAAAAACAGCAATTCTGGGCTGAGCCTCCGGTTAATAGGTTAGTCCCAAAAATAATATAAAAGTGAATAATAAAGCCCAATAATGTCCAAAACAGAAGATAATATAGCATGGAGCAATCAAAAATTATAGATACGTTGGAGACGTATCAACACGCTCCGCCGCCGCTGCCCGTCGGCAGCTGTTGCCGGCCGCCGGTGCCGCCACACCACCGTCGAAAGCCAGGGCCATCGCCCGTTCCACCGTCGCGGCCCGAAGGCGGGAGGTGGCCGTCATGGCTGACACCCCACTACCGGACACCGTGGCCATCACCCGCTCTGCCACCGCGGCCTGAAGGCGGGAGGTGGTGGTCGTGGCCGCCACCCCATCGTCGGCCGTGGTGGCCACCACCCCACCGTCGACCACCCGGGTCATCATCCGCTCCGCCACCGCCGCCCGAAGGCGGGAGGCGGAGGTGGAGGCCCACATGTGCGTCAGCGACCTTGCGTGCTACACCGAGTTCCTGCGGGAGGAGGAGGTACGCCTCGTCGAGCATGCAAAGAGCCTTACCGCTGCCGTGGCCGCGACACATGTCGCCTCAGAGGCGAGGAATCAGGGGATCTACGAGGAGAACCACCACTTCGAGAGGGGGTCGTCTGGAGCGGTAGAGGGCGTTCTAGGTGAGTGTCGCTGAAGGTGCAGCAGCCGCAGGCACCATATTGCAGTTGTCCAGCTCGTCGGTAGGCTCCTCCTCCTCTTCCTCTTACTGAGCACGGTCAGCAGAGGAGAGGCTGCTGGAAGTAGTACAAAGCCCCTCCGTAGTAGTAGTATTTAGGGGCTATTTTGTTCAGTTCATCTGACTATAGATGTGGTGGAACTGTACAACGTACTTAAAATTGGCTAGTATATATAGTTGAACTAGCTATTTCAGTACGTGGTTGGCAACAATTGGGGAAAAGTTTGGTCGGTTCAGCTGTCGAGTTGAACTGTTTGTATAAATTAAGAAAGACTGCTTAATCTATGAATGAAATCTATGCTTAATTACTGAATTTTAGTTGCAAAAATTAGATAGTGCTGGTGATTTTTAGCTGCATATTTTGACAAATCGCAGTGTTACAAGGTTGACAAATGGCAATGTTACTAGATCAACAAATGTCAATCTTTCCAGTTTGACAAATGGCAATATACCCAATATGACAGAGCAAATCTTACCAAATTGTCTGGACGTGGTTGCACGTGGGTCATCCAAAACAACCGTTTGCGTTGAAGGGATGTACAAATCCTGCTCAGCACATTTTCTCTTGGCTTAGCGCCGAAGTTTGGCTTTGCATACTATATTCAATCTGAACCGTTTGCATTGAAGAGATGCAAAAATCCCGTGCTGTGAATTTTCCCTTGACTTAAGTGGGGAGCACACGGGTGTTCTATCTAAAACATTTGCGATCAAGAGCTGCACAAATCCTGCTCGGCACATTTTCCCTTGGCTTCCTGGGGAAGCTGTCAGTTTGCATACGGGTGTTCTAACTAAAACGTTTGCGATGAGTGTTTTATATTTAAAAACCGTTGACGTTTTTTTCAAAAGAAAATCGTTTGATAAGTCTGTACATTAAGAGAGAAAAACACAAGTTTGTTCAAACCATATCTTTCATTCAGTCACACTATGAATTTATATTCATGTCAAGATACAATATTAAACCCAAAAAAACTATTTCCAGCGGCGGCGGAGGCGGCGTGCCGCGCCGTCGTTGTCGTCCTCCGGGACGCCGTTGTTGAAGTCTTCAAGGCAGCACATAATGGTCTTCACTTGGAAATCAAACATCATGTCATCGCGCGACCGACGGGCGGGGCACGGGAGGACGGCAACTAGCAGCGCTGAGAGGTAGTGGTCGATGGCGTTGTCCCATGCCGCAGAGGAGGGGCGCGCGCAAGGGCACAGGCGCGGCGGGTGCAGCCAAACGCACGGGGACCGGCGCCGCGGTGGGTGGAGGGGCACGCACGGGCACGGGCGTTGGCGCTGGCATGTACACGAGCTCGCGCGGGTCCGCCAAGACCTCGCTGACGCCCGCGGCTTCCAGCTCTGCGATAGTGCTCGGCGACCAGCCCGTCAATGCTACGGGGATGGTCGCTGGCGCGGGCGCGGGGATGGGAGCTGGGACGGGAGCGGGGGCAGCAACCACCGCGGCCAGCTCATTCAGGGCCATGTCCATGAGGCCCCATTCCTCCTTATTTTCTATCTCCTCCGGCTCGGAGTCGACTTCACCAAACTTGAAGACTAGTGGCAGATGATCCTTCTGCGCCATGGCGTTGGTGGAGGTGTGCGGGAGGGAGGGGAATGGGAGGCGAACAGTAAGGCCGCCCATATTAAATAGTGGCTCGGGCGCCATTAATGGAGAGGATGCGAGCAAGGCGGGCGGCCATGGAAGTCAAAGGGCTCGCTTCCCAGTGAGCCTACGCAACGTACAACGCTTCCCGGTGAGCCTGCGCATCGGAGGACAACTTACACGCCTCTCGGTCAGCCTGCGCACCGGATTGCACTCGCACGCCTCCTATTCAGTCAAGCAGCTGTCCGCACGGCACCTCCTATAGCCATTAAAACCAAGACACATGGCGTCACGTGAATGGTTTGTTTAGGGTTAGCAAAGACATATATGAGAATTTGAGAGCTTTGCTCCTTCTACCACCTCCATTGGAGATCAAGGTCTCTTAGGAGAGGATCCACTTGTGGATTTCAAGACCTCCATCTTGGAGAAGACTACCATCATCAAGACCTCATCTCCTAGGAGTGGGAAGAACTCTACCATTGTATCTTTCTTTTGATTGTGTTTGTGAACTTGTGAATCTTGTGTTGCTACTCTAGTGGAAGTGTAATTAGGTAATGTTGGGGTGAATTCCTCTTTGTGCTTCTTAGTGTTCATCCCTTTTCCCCTCCAAGTGTGAAAAGATCCATCTTAGGGTTTCACCCTACAACACAAGTGCCCACAAGATCTGTGAATTATAAAGACTTCAGGCTAATTGCATTCTTCAACCGCGGTCTCACCTATCTGACAGGTCACTGCGGTAAGTGGATAAATCTGCGCGTCCATCGCAGGATCATACATCCTCCATGGTTCTCTGATGCCATTGAACACAAGGGCTTCATTTACGCTGTGGACTCCTTCTATGGCTGGACGTATTGCTGGCCTACTCCAGTCATCACTACAAACGGCTCTTACAGCAGTATGTTACTTTCCCATGATATCATGATGGCTTCATTATATTAATGTCAACATTTACTGAAAAAATATTCATGCTCATAACATGTTGTTCTTAAGATTGACTACAGTACGAGCCCTTTTTTATTTGACTCCAACTTGATATGATGTTGTAGGCCGCCTGGTGTCCCTACCCTTCCTAATCCTAGAACATTTCAAAGAAAAGTTACATGGCAGTTGCAGGTGGTTCCTGGCTCGATCAGACAACCGCGAACGATTGATGATCGTTTGCACATACCGGACGTGTTGTTTCGCGGAATACAATCACAGTCAGTGCAAGATCTTTGAGCAGGATCCCAGCATCTCTGGGCCTTCAGGAATTTTTGACTGGAGGCTGGTAAGTAGCCTTGGTACACGCTCTCTGTTTCTCGGACTGAATTATCCGATTAACCAGGAGATAACCGACGGCAAGGATCATGATGGCAGCGCGGTTTCGTTCATCAGGCAAAACTGTGTGTACACAGCGTACCATGCATCTCTCCATGCACCATACCCTGATATGTGCCGCCATGCTCTGCAGCCCAAAGTAGGAGAGAGGGTCGAAAGTATCAGACTTCGACCTGTTGGCTGGAGTTTCCCCCGTCAGGCACCCATGTGGTTCAAGCCGTCAGCCAATCTCCACAGCTTAATAAATAGTAACGTCTAACTGAGCGAGTTAGTTATATGCGTACACTTGGTGTAGTAGGATCTTTATTCAGTTTGATGCATACACTTGTTCTTTTTTGGTAGCCCTTTTGCAATGATGGCTGGTGTTTGGTTTGGAAGAGAGAGCCGCGTCTTTACTCTTCTGGACTGCTTACTGCTTCTGTTGCACCCCCAGCCCTGGTTGCTGTCGCTGCTGCTATTTTCAATGTACAATCAGTAGTATATTTCGTTTGTTGGTTGATAAATGTATTGTTAGAATGACAAAACACAATGTTTTGGAAGTCGTTGCACGGTCCGATCCTTTTAGTGCCCCGTACGTAGCGCATACTATTTTTGGTATGCAACACATTTTCCACTTATCGATAACATGCAGCCCACTGATGAAGGCCCAATAGAGGAGCCCATAATTAACTGGAAGGGAGGCTCTCACATGAATCTGGCCCAGGTACATGCCCACTGTCCCCTAAACATAAATAAGTAAATAAGTAAGTAAATAAATAAAGCTAAATGCTCACGCACCAGTTCTTTAAATTTACGATTTGAAAAGTCAAATTTTAACAGGAGGATATTATTTCCTATGAGAGTGTCATTACATTCAGTCGATATTAGTCTTAGGCAAAGATAGCGACCAGTCTTTTTTCACCCACCATTTTCTTCCTGCAACCAGGGGACCCATGCAAATCGAAGTCAACGTCGTAAATAGTTCCGGTCCATTATTATTTTTTGATAAGAATGCCAACACATTGGCGACACCACTTTATCCCAGGGCTTCTGAATGTGCTCAGCTTCACACCTCAAGAAGAAAATTGTCTCAAAAAACCTCAAGAAGAAAAAGGTGATCCGTAGCATTTTACAATAAGTTTTAGCCATATAAAATTAATTCTTATAATCTAGCATAAGGAGTTTTTGGGTCTGGCCAGTCCAGCCGCCAAAACCAAACATGTGATGGCGGCAACGCCTGTTCCCGCCTTCGACGGCTGGTTGCATTGTCGTGCACGCATCGCCGCCCTGTCATACCTTGAAATGGTGGCCGGGCCAACCCTTTACTCCCCCCGACATCCTATTCTTCTCCGGCGACGGCAGCCTACCCCGCACCAGAACCAATGAACCCTCGTACTCCCCCCTTGCCTATGGCCATACTGCCGCATGTTCCCTGGCTCCTATTCATTCCCGTTCGAGGCCTCGCCGTCGTCCTCCGCCTTAGTGCTCTCGCCATGGCGCCGCCGTCCGGCCCTGTCAACATAGTGAATCGGGAGAGGACTGTAGTTGTGAGTATGATAGTACGGACCCACCAGGTCCACTCCCAAACACAAGCAAGCGCCTCTTTTACTACTCAGATGCCCCCCTCATTTTTTTACTCTAATCCACCCTGCTGATATCTGGGACCCACATCATTGTCAACGTATAGTCAATTAACGTCAGAATTGCACAACCTTTTTTAGGATTTGTTCAGAGGAGCAGGCTATAAACTGGGTTGTGCGGTTTATGTGGACCGTCTAACAACATGACCAGCCCAGCAGTTTTTTCTTTGGGAAAATAGGTAGCCCGTACCCAAGCTAGGCCTATTTGTTTTCTCCGACTTACAGGGCTGCAAATCTTTCAAGACGAGGAGGGATGCATTCCGGCCTGGCCAAAGACTATGGGCAGTATATCTTAAAAGTAATATGAAAGGGGTTGCAAATTCCAAAAAATAGCAAATGGGCAATTAGTTTCCTTTTTTGTTTTTGTTCTTCACCGATATTTCATATTTCATTGGATTTTAACATGACATAGTACTACTTTATTTTTTAAATTTGTTTTAGTATGGCTACTAATTTTTGGATTAAGAATATTTTGTTCCCCAACAAAAATATGCGAATTTTTCAAATTTTGCATATTTTTTAGTTCAAATTTTTAACCCTGTCACTGACCAGAAAATGGACAACAATTCTAAAAATGGAAAATGGGCTGCAATAAATTCCATATGAATTAGCAAATGGGCTGTACACGCCACAGATTTTGAGGCTGACTTGTTTACGCAAGGCTTTGTCAGGCAACACATGATTCTGGCAGCAGTGACTATAGGATGTCCATCCAATGGCGACGTGCTTCTTCAATCTCTGATCTTCCTGCTCCGGCAGCCTAAACCAGTGCCGGCAGGACTGCCTGCTCCCTCCTCTTATGGCCGGCTGTGGTGCCGCGCAGGCTTCACTGGCCCACTCTACTCCCTCCGCTGACCTGGCCATCCCTCTACCCACCCGCACCTCCTGTTATTCTCCGGTGACGGCAGCCTCACGATGCAGCCGAACCAACCAACCATCATACTCTCCTCAACGTGGGCATCCACTGTTGTGTCTTCGCCGTCTCTGGGTTGTTCCATTCCTAGGCCTCACGGTCGTCCACCTCGATGGTTCTCTAGGTGCGGCGTGCTCAACATTCAACAAACGACGGCCATCGGAATAGGGATGTATGTGGAGAGGCTGACAGTAGGGACCCCCATGGTCCATGGCCGCACGCAAGCAACTGCCTCCTTATTAGGCGAAAAAAATGATTCCTCCCACTCACACCTCGGGCGCACCGGTTCGGAGGCTGACCTATGGGCCTACTAAGTTGACGCGTACGCAGGGCTTTGTCAACTTAGCCAACAAACGATTCTAGTAGCAGTGACCGTTGGATTTTAATCGAACAGTCCTGTTGCTTCTTCAATCGTTGCTCTTCTTGCACCAGCCGCCCAAACCAGCATCGGCGAGACCTCCTGCTCCTGCCTCTAGTGTCCGGTTGTGCTGCCACGCAGGCCGCACCGCCCCACCCTACTCCCACCGTAGGCCAGGCCATCCCTATACTCACCCACAACCCGTGTTATTCTGCGGCGACGACAGCCTCACACCGTAGCCGAACCAGTCAACCCTCGTACTCCTCTCTGCATGGGCATCCACTGCTGCATATTCCCCGGCTCCACGTCGTTCCCTTCCTAGGCCTCGCCATCATCCACCGCCTTGGTGCTCTCGGCACGGCGTGGTCAGCGTGGTCAAGGAACGACTTCCATCGAAAGAGGACTGTACGTGGAGAGGTTGACATCTGGGTCCATGGCCGCAGCAAGGAAGTGCCTCCTTATTAAAGGTAAAATAATTATTCCTCCACCTGACAGCGGGGACCCATCGGAAGGGACACTGTATTTTGCAAAAAAACATTTCCCCCCTGACAGCTGGGACCTACCAGCCACATCTTCGCACGCAAGGAAGTGCGTCCATATTACGGGCAAAAAAATGATTCTCCCCCCTGACCGCTAGGACCCACCATCAATAAATTCGCACGCAAGTGCCTCCTTATCCTCCCTGACAGTCGGGACGCACCTAGTCGAAGCGTACGTAGCGATGTCATTCTAGTCGGGAATGTGTACGTACATACTGGTCGATCGGTCTCTCTACAACGATGAACCGTGGCCGAGCAGGCAGCGACACATGTAGTAGTAGAGCCCCCGACGTAGTAGTTCAGGCAGCCCAGTCAAAACCGTGTACACGTACGTATAGCCAGATGCCAAAAAATACGGCCACGTACGTACATACGGGCGGGGTCTCGAATGCCTACTCGCGCATTTGTACGACCAGGGCTCGTGTACATGGAGAGGCAACAGATGGCAGCAATGTTGTCCTGTTCATCTGCAGCTAACTGGCTAGGTCGGAACAGAGGAAACAGCGTCCTGTTCATCAGGAGCGAAGCCACTGGGTTGAAACATGTCATGTTCATCGGGAGCGAAGCCACTAGGTCGGAACACGTCCTATTCGTCGGGAGCCAAGCCACTGGGTCGGAACGCGTCCTGTTCATTGGGAGCCAACCTGCTTTGACGGAACAGCCGGAACGGGGTCAGGCCTACCGCAGAATGGAGGAAAATGGCCTTCTATTCGACCGCGTACGGTCGAAATGGGGTCCTGTTCATTGGGAAGGGTCTGGCCTACCCCAGAACGGAGGAAACGGCCTTCTGTTCGAGTGCCTACGGTCGAAACTGGTTCTTGTTGATCGGGAGGGGTGTGGCGTACTGCAAAACGCAGGAAACGGACTTGTGTTGGAGCGCCTACAGTCGAAACAGGGTCCTGTTCATCGGGAGGGATGTGGCGTACCGCAAAACGGGACTCCATGGGCTACTATTCATCCAGCGTCTACTGCCTCGCTCCGGCCTCCACCTGCTACTGTTCATCCACCGTTGACTTCCTCCAGCCTCCAACTCCTACTGTTCATCCACCGTCGACTTCCTCCAGCCTCCACCAGCTATTGTTCATCCACGGGGTCCTGTTCATCCAGCCTCCACCGGCTACAGTTCAACCAGCCCTCCACGGGCTCCTGTTCATCAACCCTCCGTCGACTACTGTTCGTGGAGCCTCCACGGGGTCCTGTTCATCCACCCTCCACCGGCCTCCTTGATCGGGGTCCTATTCATCCAGCGGCAACAGCCTACTACTACCACGGGGTCCTGTTCATCCAACCCCCAACAATGGTCACTGTTCATCAAGAGGCAGCAGGTTCGATCGGCTTCAGTTAGTAGTAGTAGCGAAGAAATCCCTCGATCAGGTTCAGTTAACAGCCAGGGATCGATTGGTCGCTCGGGTTCAGTAACGCCTACCCAGTGCAATCGCTCGGGTTCCGTTAGAGCCCAATGCCTCGCACCCACGCGTGTACGTGTACGAGAGAAACGCGCAATCCCTCCGCGCATCGCTCGACCCCGACCACCCACCATAACCGGGAACTCCCCGATATTTTCCTCGCCCTCGCTTCTACCATGACTGTTTTTGTCATGGACGGCCTTAGAATGTCATGCAGTCGTGCCTCCGGCCCGCCCAGGACGAAAAGCCCATTTTCTGTCATGATTTTTTGTCATAGAAGTAGGATCCCACCACATCTATGATGATACCGGGTTTTGTCACAATTATCGTCATAGAAGTGTCATAAGCATGACAGAAAAAATCGTTCGGCCCAAAATGTCACGGATGTGTCTTTTTTTTGTAGCGATTACTTAACAACGAAATCACATTAACAGTGGCATTGTTTCATTTTACCTATGATGTTAGATTAACAGCAGCAGTAAGGGCACAGGGACAGGGGAGGCACAAGCACGTTTTACAACCACCCAGGCATAAAGTGGTGAGGCAGAGGTGTTGCCGAGTGCGGCAAACATGAAAAGCATGTCTGGATTTGTGCGTTTTTTGTTCTCGTCAGTGACCTTTCCTATGTGACCACAAGAAATCTAGACGTGCTCATTCTCGGTTGCATTGTCGACCCAGCACCCCCCACTTTCTGTCCTTTTTCGACCAAGAGACCGGTAAGGCCAGCATCTTTATTTCCCTTTCCAACCAAGAGATCAATTCGTTAACTAGTATATGCAGTACCTTTTTCCTCTAATAATAAAAATTTAGGTGGTGTTCGAGTGTTCGAGAAGCCGACGGAGCTAGCTACATGGGGAGCTTTGTAATACTAGAAGAATATCCACATGCAGGATGCAGCGATGTGGGGAGCAATCCTAACTTGATGGAAAAAGGGATGCAGCGACGTGGGAAGCTAGGTCATTAGAACAAGGCAGGTTCTAAAATAAGTTATACCTCCGGTTGGCGGGATGTGGCAAGGAAGGCGGCGGGATCTGCCAACTCGACAGTGGGGAGCAAGGGTGAGGAGGATCTCCCACGCAGGCGCCAGGTCAGAGAAGACGGCGCGCATCAGCTTCCTCCCTCACCACCAGCGACCACCAGCGGAAGGTATCTGGCCGGATCTGTGTCAACCAGAGAGAAGAGAGAGACAAAGAGAGTGGCCACCATCATCTTGTTTATATCTGGAGAGTGTGATGAAGGAAATATGCCCTAGATGCAATAAGAAAGTTGTTATTTATATTTCCTTATATCATGATAAACGTTTATTATTCATGCTAGAATTGTATTAACCGGAAACTTGATACATGTGTGAATACATAGACAAAACAAAGTGTCCCTAGTATGCCTCTACTTGACTAGCTCGTTAATCAAAGATGGTTAAGTTTCCTGACCATAGACATGTGTTGTCATTTGATGAACGGGATCACATCATTAGGAGAATGATGTGATGGACAAGACCCATCCGTTAGCTTAGCATAATGATCGTTAAGTTTTATTGCTATTGCTTTCTTCATGACTTATACATATTCCTTTGACTATGAGATTATGCAACTCCCGAATACCAGAGGAACACCATGTGTGCTATCAAACATCACAACATAACTGGGTGATTATAAAGATGCTCTACAGGTGTCTCCGGAGGTGTTTGTTGGGTTGGCATAGATTGAGATTAGGATTTGTCACTCCAAGTATCGGAGTGGTATCTCTGGGCCCTCTCGCTAACGCACATCATCATAAGCCTTACAAGCAATGTGACTAATGAGTTAGTTGCGGGATGATGCATTACGGAACGAGTAAAGAGACTTTCCGGTAACGATAATGAACTAGGTATGAGGATACCGACGATCGAATCTCGGGTAAGTAACATACCGATGACAAAGGGAATGACGTATGTTGTCATTACGGTTTGACCGATAAAGATCTTCGTAGAATATGTAGGAACCAATATGCGCATCCAGGTTTCGCTATTTGTTATTGATCGGAGATGTGTCTCGGTCATGTCTACATAGTTCTCGAACCCGTAGGGTCCACACGCTTAACGTTCGATGACGATTTATATATGAGTTATGTGTTTTCGTGACCGAAGATTGTTTGGTCACCCGGGTGAGATCACGGACATGACGAGGAGTCTCGAAATAGTCGAGAGGTAAAGATTGATATATCGGACGATAGTATTCAGACACCGGAACGGTTTCGGAGTGTTTCGGATATTTCTCGGAGTACCGAGGGGTTACCGGAACCCCCGGGGAAAGTAATGGGCTTCATGGGCCATAGGGGAGAGAGAGGGCAGCCCACAAGGGGGTGACGCCCCCCCCCCCATGGGGAGTCCTAATTGGACAAGGGGAGGGGGCGCGGCCACCCTTTCCTTCTCCCTCTCCTTTTCCCTTTCCCCCTCCGAAAGAAGGAAGGGGGAGGCCGAATAGGACTTGGAGTCCTAGTAGGACTCCTCCCCCTTGGGGGCGCCTAGGCCGACCCTCTCCCTCTGCGTCCTTTATATATGGGGGCAAGGGGCACCCCAAAGCACATCAATTATTTCTTAGCCGTGTGCGGTGCCCCCCTCCACCGTTTACTCCTCCAGTCATATTGTCGTAGTGCTTAGGCGAAGCCCTACGCGGATCACTTCACCATCACTGTCACCACGCCGTCGTGCTGACGAAACTCTCCCTCGACACTTTGCTGGATCAAGAGTTCGAGGGACGTCATTGAGCTGAACGTTTGCTGAACGCGGAGGTGTCGTACGTTCAGTACTTGATCGGTTGAATCACGAAGATGTTCGACTACATCAATCATGTTAAACTAACGCTTCCGCTTTCGGTCTACGAGGGTACGTGGACACACTCTTCCCCTCTCGTTGTTATGCATCTCCTAGATAGATCTTGTGTGATCGTCGGAATTTTTTTGAAATTGCATGCTACGTTCCCCAACAGTGGCATCCGAGCCAGGTCTATGCGTAGATGATATGCACGAGTAGAACACAAAGAGTTGTGGGCGATCATAGTCATACTGCTTACCACCAACGTCTTATTTTGATTCGGCAGTATTGTTGGATGAAGCATCCCGAACCAACCTTACATGACCATGTTCATGAGACCGGTTCCACCGACAGACATGCAACTAGTTTTGCATAAAGGTGGCTGGCGGGTGTCTGTTTCTCCAACTTTAGTTGAATTGAATTTGACTACGGCCGGTCCTTGTTGAAGGTTAAAACAGCACACTTGACGAAAAATCATTGTGGTTTTGATGCGTAGGTAAGAACGGTTCTTACTAGAAGCCCATAGCAGCCACGTAAAACTTGCAACAACAAAATAGAGGACATCTAACTTGTTTTTCCAGGGCATGTTGTGATGTGATATGGTCAAAACATGATGTGATATACGTTATTGTATGAGATGATCATGTTTTGTAAAAGTTATCGGCAACTAGTAGGAGCCTTATGGTTGTCGCTTTATTGTATGAAATGCAATCGCCATGTAATTGCTTTACTTTATCACTATGCGTTAGCGATAGTTGTAGAAGCAATAGTTGGCGAGATGACAACGACGCTACGATGGAGATCAAGGTGTCAAGCCGGTGACGATGGAGATCATGACGGTGCATTAGAGATGGAGATCAAAGGCACAAGATGATGATGGCCATATCATGTCACATATTTTGATTGCATGTGATGTTTATCTTTTATGCATCTGATTTTGCTTAGTACGGCGGTAGCATTATAAGATGATCCCTTACTAAAATTTCAAGGTATAAGTGTTCTCCTTGAGTATGCACCATTGTGACAGTTCGTCGTGCCGAGACACCACGTGATGATCGGGTGTGATAAGCTCTATGTTCACATACAACGGGTGCAAGACAGTTTCGCACGTGCGGAATACCCAGGTTAAACTTGACGAGCCTAGCATGTACACACATGGCCTCGGAACACTACAGACCGAAAGGTCGAACGTGAATCATATAGTAGATATGATCAACATAGAGATGTTCACCATTGAAAACTACTCCATCTCACGTGATGATCGGACGTGGTTTAGTTGATTTGGATCACGTGATCATTTAGATGACTCGAGGGATGTCTATCTAAGTGGGAGTTCTTAAGTAATATGATTAATTGAACTTAGTCCTGATAGTTTTTGCATATCTATGTTGTAGATCAATGGCCCATGCTACCGTTCCCTTGAATTTTATTTCGTTCCCAGAGAAAGCTAAGTTGAAAGATGATGGCAACAACTACACGGACTGAGTCCATAACTTGAGGATTATCCTCATTGTTGCACAAAAGAATTATGTCCTTGATGCGCCGCTAGGTGTGCCACCCCCTCCAGCAACTGCGAACATTGTGAATCCTGGCAGTCGCGTGTTGATGACTAGTCGATAGTTCAGTGTGCCATGCTTTACGGCTTAGAATCGGGACTTCAAAGACGTTTTGAACATCATGGAGCATATGAGATGTTCCAGGAGTTGAAGTTAATATTTCAAGCAAATGCCTGAGTTGAGAGATATGAAGTATCCAATAAGTTCTATAGCTGCAAGATGGAGGAGAATAGTTCTATCAGTGAACACATACTCAGAATGTCTGGGTACCATAACCACTTGACTCAGCTGGGAGTTAATCTTCCTGATGATAGTGTTATTGACAGAGTTCTTCAATCACTGCCACTAAGCTATAAAGGCTTCGTGATGAACTATAATATGCAAGGGATGGAGAAGACTATTCCCGAGCTCTTCACAATGCTCAAAGCTGCGGAGGTAGAAATCAAGAAGGAGCATCAAGTGTTGATGGTTAACCAGACCACTAGTTTCAAGAAAAGGGAAAAGGGAAGAAGGGGAACTTCAAGAAGAATGGCAAGCAAGTTGCCAATCCCGGGAAGAAGCCCAAATCTGGACCTAAGCCTGAAACTGAGTGCTTCTACTGCAAAGGGATTGGTCACTGGAAGTGGAACTGCCCCAAGTATTTGGCGGATAAGAAGGATGGCAAAGTGAACAAAGGTATATTTGATATACATGTTATTACAAAGGGATATTTGATATACATGTTATTGATGTGTACCTTACTAATGCTCGTAGTAGTGCCTGGGTATTTGATACCGGTTTGGTTGCTCATATTTGTAACTCGAAATAGGGGCTACGGATTAAACGAAGATTGGCTAAGGACGAGGTGACGATGCGCGTCGGGAATGGTTCCAAGGTTGATGTATAGCCGTCGGCACGCTACCTCTACATCTACCTTCGGGATTAGTTTTAGACCTGAACAATTGTTATTTGGTGCCAGCGTTCAGCATGAACATTATATCTGGATCTTGTTCAATGCGAGACAGTTATTCATTTAAATCAGAGAATAATGGTTGTTCTATTTATATGAGTAATATATTTTATGGTCATGCACCCTTGAAGAGTGGTCTATTTTTGTTGAATCTCAATCGTGGTGATACACATATTCATAATATTGATGCCAAAAGATGCAAAGTTGGTAATGATAGTGCAACATATTTGTGGCACTACTGTTTAGGTCATATTGGTGTAAAGCGCATGAAGAAACTTGATAACCCACAAGTATAGGGGATCGCAACAGTTTTCGAGGGTAGAGTATTCAACCCAAATTTATTGATTCGACACAAGGGGAGCCAAAGAATATTCTCAAGTATTAGCAATTGAGTTGTCAATTCAACCACACCTGGATAACTTAGTATCTGCAGCAAAGTATTTAGTAGCAAAGTAATATGGAAGTAACGGTAACGGTAGCAAAAGTAATATTTTTGGGTTTTGTAGTGATTGTAACAGTAACAACGGAAAAGTAAATAAGCGAAGAACAATATGTGAAAAGCTCGTAGGCATTGGATCGGTGATGGAGAATTATGCCGGATGTGGTTCATCATGTAACAGTCATAACATAGGGTGACACAGAACTAGCTCCAATTCATCAATGTAATGTAGGCATGTATTCCGAATATAGTCATACGTGCTTATGGAAAAGAACTTGCATGACATCTTTTGTCCTACCCTCCCGTGGCAGCGGGGTCCTAGTGGAAACTAAGGGATATTAAGGCCTCCTTTTAATAGAGTACCGGACCAAAGCATTAACACATAGTGAATACATGAACTCCTCAAACTACGGTCATCACCGGGAGTGGTCCCGATTATTGTCACTTCGGGGTTGCCGGATCATAACACATAGTAGGTGACTATAGACTTGCAAGATAGGATCAAGAACTCACATATATTCATGAAAACATAATAGGTTCAGATCTGAAATCATGGCACTCGGGCCCTAGTGACAAGCATTAAGCATAGCAAAGTCATAGCAACATCAATCTCAGAACATAGTGGATACTAGGATCAAACCCTAACAAAACTAACTCAATTACATGATAGCTCTCATCCAACCCATCATCGTCCAGCAAGCCTACGATGGAATTACTCACGCACGGCGGTGAGCATCATGAAATTGGTGATGGAGGATGGTTGATGATGACGACGGCGACGAATCCCCCTCTCCGGAGCCCCGAACGGACTCCAGATCAGCCCTCCCGAGAGGTTTTAGGGCTTGGCGGCGGCTCGTATCATAAAATGCGATGAATCCTTCTCCTTGATCTTTTTCTCCCCGAAAATGAATATATGGAGTTGAAGTTGAGGTCGGTGGAGCGTCAGGGGGTCCACGAGGCAGGGGGGCGCGCCCCCCACCCTCGTGGACAGGGTGTGGGCCCCCTGACGTGGATTTTCTTCCAGTATTTTTAATATTTTCCAAAAAGATGTTCCGTGGAGTTTCAGGTCATTCCGAGAACTTTTGTTTCTGCACATAAATAACACCATGGAAAGTCTGTTGAAAACAACGTCAGTCCGGGTTCGTTCCATTCAAATCATGCAAGTTAGAGTCCAAAACAAGGGCAAAAGTGTTTGGAAAAGTAGATGCGACGGAGACGTATCAACTCCCTCAAGCTTAAACCTTTGCTTGTCCTCAAGCAATTCAGTTGATAAACTGAAAGTGATAAAGAAAAACTTTTACAAACTCTGTTTGCTCTTGTTGTTGTAAATATGTAAAGTCAGCATTCAAGTTTTCAGCAAAGATTATGACTAACCACATTCACAATAACTCTTAGGTCTCATGTTTACTCATATCAATGGCATAATCAACTAGCGAGCAATAATAATAAATCTCGGATGACAACACTTTCTCAAAACAATCATGATATGATATAATAGGATGGTATCTCGCTAGCCCTTTCTGAGACCGCAAAACATAAATGCAGAGCACCTTTAAAGATCAAGGACTGACTAGACATTGTAATTCATGGTAAAAGAGATCCAGTCATAGTCATACCCAATATAAATTAATAGTAATGGAATGCAAATGACAGCAGTGCTCTCCAGCTGGTGCTTTTTAATAAGAGGGTGATGACTCAACATAAAAGTAAATAGATAGGCCCTTCGCAGAGGGAAGCAGGGATTTGTAGAGGTGCCAGAGCTCGGTTTTGAAATAGAGATAAATAATATTTTGAGCGGCATACTTTCATTGTCAACATAACAACCAAGAGATGGCGATATCTTCCATGCTACACACATTATAGGCGGTTCCCAAACAGAATGGTAAAGTTTATACTCCCCCTCCACCAACAAGCATCAATCCATGGCTTGCTCGAAACAACGAGTGCCTCCAACTAGCAACAGTCCCAGGGGGAGTTTTGTTTGCAATTATTTTGATTTAGTTTGCATAAAGCATGGGACTGGGCATCCCGGTGACCAGCCATTTTCTCGTGAATGAGGAGCGGAGTCCACTCCTCTTGAGAATAACCCGCCTAGCATGGAAGATACGGACAGCCCTAGTTGATACATGAGCTATTCGAGCATACAAAACAGAATTTCATTTGAAGGTTTAGAGTTTGGCACATACAAATTTACTTGGAACGGCAGGTAGATACCGCATATAGGAAGGTATAGTGGACTCATATGGAATAACTTTGGGGTTTAAGGGATTGGATGCACAAGCAGTATTCCCGCTTAGTACAAGTGAAGGCTAGCAAAAGACTGGGAAGCGACCAACTAGAGAGCGACAACAGTCATGAACATGCATTAAAATTAATAAACATTGAGTGCAAGCATGAGTAGGATATAATCCACCATGAACATAAATATCGTGAAGGCTATGTTGATTTGTTTCAACTACATGTGTGAACATGTGCCAAGTCGAGTCACTTAAATCATTCAAAGGAGGATACCACCCCACTATACCACATCACAACCATTTTAATAGCATGTTGGCACGCAAGGTAAACCATTATAACTCATAGCTAATCAAGCATGGCACGAGCAACTATGATCTCTAATTGTCATTGCAAACATGTTTATTCATAATAGGCTGAATCAGGAACGATGAACTAATCATATTTACAAAAACAAGAGAGGTCGAGTTCATACCAGCTTCTCTCATCTCAGTCAGTCCATCATATATCGTCATAATTGCCTTTCACTTGCACGACCGAACGATGTGAATAATAATAAGAGTGCACGTGCATTGGACTAAGCTGGAATCTGCGAGCATTCAATAAACAGGAGAAGACAAGGCAATATGGGCTCTTGGTTAAATCAACAATAATGCATATAAGAGCCACTTCAACAATTTAATTATGGTCTTCTCCTATCGACCCCCAAAGAAAAGAAAAGAAATAAAACTATTTACACGGGAAAGCTCCCAACAAGCAAAAGAAGAACAGGAAATCTTTTTGGGTTTTCTTTTAATTATTACTACTACAGCAAGAAAGTAAACTAACTAAAAGCTACACTAATTTTTTTGGTTTTTCTTAAGGTTTATTAAACACACAAGAAGAAAGCAAGAAAAAGAAAATAAACTAGCATGGATATTACAATGAAAGAGTATGAGCACCGACATCTAGCAATGAGTGTGTGAACATGAATGTAATGTCGGTGGGAAATACGTACTCCCCCAAGCTTAGGCTTTTGGCCTAAGTTGGTTTATTGCCACGGATGGCCTGGCGGATATCCATAGTTGTAGCCGGGGTCGTACTGAGATGCAGCGTTATTGCCTCCTGAGCTGCAGCGTGGCGGCGAGCTGCCTCCGCCCTCCTCTCGTACTCATCTGCCTCCTCTCTGGTAATAAAATGTCTTCCTTTTGCCTGATAATCAAAGAAGGCAGGAGCAGGGAGAGTAATACGGACAGCACGACGTCTGTCAAAGATTAAGCGATACTGGAGAGGTGATTCATTCCTCTCGACAAACTGGTGGTGAACCATAGCATTAAAGTCTAGGTAAGTAGGAGGCAATTCAATATCATCATTACGTATGGTTACACCAAGAAAATCAGCTAAGCGGGTTGCATAAATTCCACCGAAGAAATCTCCATTAAATCTATTATGATGCAACCTACGTGCAACAATGGCTCCCAAGTTATAAGATTTGTCTCCTAACACAGCACTCCTAAGAATACTGAGGTCAGGGACACACATATGACATGCTTCATCTTTACCATTTATGCACCTACCTATGAAGAGAGCAAAATAATGTATAGCAGGAAAATGAATGCTCCCTATGGTAGCTTGTGCTATATCTCTAGATTCCCCCACAGTTATACTAGCAAGAAAATTTCTAAATTCAGATTTGCGAGGTTCACTAGTACTACCCCATTGTGGAAGTTTGCAAGCAGTGGTAAAATCCTCTAAGTCCATCGTATAAGATTTTTCATAAAGATCAAACAGGACAGTTGGAGAATTACGTGAAGATGAAAATTCAAACCTCCTCACAAAGGAACTAGTGAGATAGTGGTACTGGCGGCACTTTTCTTCCTCGAAGCTCACAAGATCAGCGTTACGCAAATATGCGTTAAATTCTTCCTTGATTCCCGCTCGATCCATAAAGTTTTCTGAAGGCCATTCACAAGGCCGCACTGGAGCGTCCCTTGGTGGCTCATCGTCAGCATCACGCATTGCAAGCCTGGGTCCTTGCTTCCTTGAAGAACCACCTTGGTACATTTTCCTAAGCATATTTCTTCCTCTGAAAAATTTCTGAAATTTTTAGTAACTTCAAATAAAAGTGAACCAAGCTCAACAAAATTGATAGCAACTACTCCTACAAGTGCCTAGAGCCTATATCATGCATTAGAACTACTTGGAACCATATAAATTTGACATGCAAGCTCAAGAACATGGTCACCTAGGCAGCACAAATTTGCAATGAATAAAGCACTAGAACAAAAACTAATTGGACCAATGGAGGAGTCACATACCAAGGAACAATCCCCCAAGCAGTTTTGTGAGAGGTGCTTTGAGCAAGGAGATCGAAAATCGCAGCAAAATGAGCTAGAACTCGTGCTTGAGCTGGATGGTGATTTTTTTGGGAGGAAGAAGAAGTGTGTGGGTGCAGGAATAAGTGGAGGGGGCCACCATGGGCCCACGAGGCAGGGGGCGCCCTGTAGGGGTGGGCGCGCCCTGGACCCTCGTGGCCAGGTGCTTGCTCCCCCTGCTGTGTTCTCAGTGCCAGATATTCTCAAATATTCCAGAAAAAATCATATTCAATTTCAGGGCATTTGGAGAACTTTTATTTTCGGGGTATTTTTATATTGCACGGATAAATCAGAAAACAGACAGAAAAATACTATTTTTACTTTATTTCAACTAAATAACAGAAAGTAGAAAGAGGGTACAGAAGGTTGTGCCTTCTAGTTTCATCCATCTCATGCTCATCAAAAGGAATCCACTAACAAGGTTGATCAAGTCTTGTTAACAAACTCATTCCGAATAACATGGAACCGGAGAAATTTCGAATAACACTATGTTACCTCAACGGGGATATGCACATCCCCAATAATAAGAATATCATATTTCTTCTTGACAGTAGGAAGAGGAAATTCAAAACCTCCAAAAATAATCGATGGAATTTTTCCAATAGAATTGATACTATGAACTTGAGGTTGTTTCCTCGGAAAGTGTACCGTATGCTCATTACCATTAACATGAAAAGTGACATTGCCTTTGTTGCAATCAATAACAGCCCCTGCAGTATTCAAAAAAGGTCTTCCAAGAATAATAGACATACTATCGTCCTCGGGAATATCAAGAATAACAAAGTCCGTTAAAATAGTAACGTTTGCAACCACAACAGGCACATCCTCACAAATACCGACAGGTATAGCAGTTGATTTATCAGCCATTTGCAAAGATATTTCAGTAGGTGTCAACTTATTCAAATCAAGTCTACGATATAAAGAGAGAGGCATAACACTAACACCGGCTCCAAGATCACATAAAGCAGTTTTAACATAGTTTCTTTTAATGGAGCATGGTATAGTGGTACTCCTGGATCTCCAAGTTTCTTTGGTATTCCACCCTTAAAAGTATAATTAGCAAGCATGGTGGAAATTTCAGCTTCCGGTATCTTTCTTTTATTAGTAACAATTTCTTTCATATACTTAGCATAAGGATTCATTTTGAGCATATCAGTTAATCGCATACGCAAAAAGATAGGTCTAATCATTTCAGCAAAGCGCTCAAAATCCTCATCATCCTTTTTCTTGGATGGTTTGGGAGGAAAAGGCATGGGTTTCTGAACCCATGGTTCTCTTTCTTTACCATGTTTCCTAGCAACAAAGTCTCTCTTATCATAACGTTGATTCTTTGATTGTGGGTTATCAAGATCAACAGCAGGTTCAATTTCTACATCATTATCATTGCTAGGTTGAGCATCATCATGAACATCATCATTAACATTATCGCTAGGTTCATGTTCATTACCAGATTGTGTTTCAGCATCAAAAATAGATATATCATTTGGATTCTCAGGTGGTTCAGCAATAGGTTCACTAGAAGCATGCAAAGTCCTATCATTTTTCTTTTTCTTCTTTTTAGAAGGACTGGGTGCATCTATATTACTTCTCTGAGAATCTTGCTCAATTCTCTTAGCGTGGCCTTCAGGATACAAAGGTTCCTGAGTCATTTTACCAGTTCTAGTAGCCACTCTAACAACATAATCATTTTTCTTACTATTCAATTCATTGAGCAAATCATTTTGAGCCTTAAGTACTTGTTCTACTTGAGTGGTAACCATAGAAGCATGTTTACTAATAAGTTTAAGTTCACCTTTAACTCTAGACATATAATCACCCAAGTGTTCAATCATATAAGCATTTTGTTTTAATTGTCTACCAAAATAAGCATTGAAGTTTTCTTGTTTAACCATAAAGTTATCTAACTCATCCAAACATTGGCTAGCAAACTTAGTGGGAAGGATTTCAGCTTTATCATATCTATAGAGAGAATTTACCTTTACTACCTGTGTCGGGTTATCAAGACCATGAGTTTCTTCAATAGGTGATGGATTAAGATCATATGTTCTTCAACAGGTGGTAAATTAAGACCGTGTATTTCTTCAATAGGAGGTAAATTCTTAACATCCTCAGCTTTAATACCCTTTTCTTTCATAGATTTCTTTGCCTCTTGCATATCTTCAGGACTGAGAAATAGAACACCTCTTTTCTTCGGAGTTGGTTTAGGAATAGGCTCAGGAATTGGCTCAGGAAGTGTCCAATTATTTTCATTTTTCAACATATTATTCAATAGAATTTCAGCTTCATCCGGTGTTCTTTCCCTGAAAACAGAACCAGCACAACTATCCAGGTAATCTCTGGAAGCATCGGTTAGTCCATTATAAAAGATATCAAGTATTTCATTTTTCTTGAGAGGATGATCAGGCAAAGCATTAAGTAATTGTAGAAGCCTCCCCCAAGCTTGTGGGAGACTCTCTTCTTCAATTTGCACAAAATTATATATATATCCCTTAAAGCAGCTTGTTTCTTATGAGCAGGGAAATATTTAGCAGAGAAGTAATAAATCATATCCTGGGGACTACGCACACAACCAGGATCAAGAGAATTAAACCATATCTTAGCATCACCCTTTAATGAGAACGGAAATATTTTAAGGATATAAAGGTAGCGAGATTTCTCATCATTAGTGAACAGGGTGGCTATATCATTTAATTTAGTAAGATGTGCCACAACAGTTTCAGATTCATAGCCATAAAAAGGATCAGATTCAACCAAAGTAATTATATCAGGATCAACAGAGAATTCATAATCCTTATCAGTAACACAGATAGGTGAAGTAGCAAAAGCAGGGTCAGGTTTCATTCTAGCATTAAGAGATTGCTGCTTCCATTTAGCTAATAACTCTTGAGCTCATATCTATCATTGCAAGCTAAAATAGCTCTAGCAGCTTCTTCTTCCAAACATAACCCTCAGGAACAACAGGCAATTCATATTTATTAGGGGGAGAGTCTTCATCATCACTTTCATCAATATTATCAGTTTCAATAATTTCATTCTCTCTAGCCCTAGCAAGTTGTTCATCAAGAAATTCACCAAGTGGCACAGTAGTATCAAGCATAGAAGTAGTTTCATCATAAGTATCATGCATAGCAGAAGTGGCATCATCAATAACATGCGACATATCAGAATGAATAGCAGAAGCAGGTTTAGGTGTCGCAAGCTTACTCAAAACAGAAGGTGAATCAAGTGCAGAGCTAGATGGCAGTTCCTTACCTCCCCTCGTAGTTGAGGGATAAATTGTTGTTTTGCGTCTTTCAAGTTCTTCATAGTGACCAGCAGATATAAATCCCAAGTGACTCAAAGAATAGAGCTATGCTCCCCGGCAACGGCGCCAGAAAATAGTCTTGATAACCCACAAGTATAGGGGATCGCAACAGTTTTCGAGGGTAGAGTATTCAACCCAAATTTATTGATTCGACACAAGGGGAGCCAAAGAATATTCTCAAGTATTAGCAGTTGAGTTGTCAATTCAACCACACCTGGATAACTTAGTATCTGCAGCAAAGTATTTAGTAGCAAAGTAATATGGAAGTAACGGTAACGGTAGCAAAAGTAATATTTTTGGGTTTTGTAGTGATTGTAACAGTAGCAACGGAAAAGTAAATAAGCGAAGAACAATATGTGAAAAGCTCGTAGGCATTGGATCGGTGATGGAGAATTATGCCGGATGCGGTTCATCATGTAACAGTCATAACATAGGGTGACACAGAACTAGCTCCAATTCATCAATGTAATGTAGGCATGTATTCCGAATATAGTCATACGTGCTTATGGAAAAGAACTTGCATGACATCTTTTGTCCTACCCTCCCGTGGCAGCGGGGTCCTAATGGAAACTAAGGGATATTAAGGCCTCCTTTTAATAGAGTACCGGACCAAAGCATTAACACATAGTGAATACATGAACTCCTCAAACTATGGTCATCACCGGGAGTGGTCCCGATTATTGTCACTTCGGGGTTGCCGGATCATAACACATAGTAGGTGACTATAGACTTGCAAGATAGGATCAAGAACTCACATATATTCATGAAAACATAATAGGTTCAGATCTGAAATCATGGCACTCGGGCCCTAGTGACAAGCATTAAGCATAGCAAAGTCATAGCAACATCAATCTCAGAACATAGTGGATACTAGGGATCAAACCCTAACAAAACTAACTCGATTACATGATAGATCTCATCCAACCCATCACCGTCCAACAAGCCTACGATGGAATACGCACGGCGGTGAGCATCATGAAATTGGTGATGGAGGATGGTTGATGATGACGACGGCGACGGATTCCCCTCTCCGGAGCCCCGAACGGACTCTAGATCAGCCCTCTCGAGAGGTTTTAGGGCTTGGCGGCGGCTCCATATCGTAAAACGCGATGAATCCTTCTCCTTGATTTTTTCTCCCCGAAAGTGAATATATGGAGTTGGAGTTGAGGTCGGTGGAGCGTCAGGGGGCCCACGAGGCAGGGGCGCGCCCCCACCTTCGTGGACAGGGTGTGGGCCCCTGACGTGGATTTTTCTTCCAGTATTTTTAATATTTTCTGAAAAGATGTTCCGTGGAGTTTCAGGTTATTCCGAGAACTTTTGTTTCTGCACATAAATAACACCATGAAAAGTCTGCTGAAAACAGTGTCAGTCCAGGTTAGTTCCATTCAAATCATGCAAGTTCCAAAACAAGGGCAAAAGTGTTTGGAAAAGTAGATGCGACGGAGACGTATCAAAACTCCATGCAGATGAACTTTTGGAATCACTTGATTATGAATCATTTGATGCTTGCGAACCATGCCTCATGGGCAAGATGACTAAGACTCCGTTTTCCGGAACAATGGAGCGAGCTACTGACTTATTGGAAATAATACATACCGATGTATGTGGTCTGATGAGTGTTGAGGCGCGTGGCGAGTATCGTTATTTTCTGACCTTCATAGATGATTTGAGCAGATATGGGTACTACTTAATGAAGCACAAATCTGAAACATTTGAAAAGTTCAAAGAATTTCAGAGTGAAGTGGAGAATCATCATAACAAGAAAATAAAGTTTCTACGATCTGATTGCGGAGGCGAATATTTGAGTTATGAGTTTGGCCTTCATTTGAAACAATGTGGAATAGTTTCACAACTCATGCCACCTGGAATACCACAGCGTAATGGTGTGTCCAAATGTCGTAATCGTACTTTATTAGATATGGTGCGATCTATGATGTCTCTTACCGATTTACCACTATCGTTTTGGGGTTATGCATTAGAAACAGCTGCATTCATTTTAAATAGGGCACCGTATAAATCCGTTGAGACGACACCGTATGAAGTTTGGTTTGGCAAGAAACCTAAGCTTTCATTTCTTAAAGTTTGGGTTGTGATTCTTATGTGAAAAGGCTTCAACCTGATAAGCTCGAACCCAAATCGGAGAATAGTGTCTTCATAGGATACCCAAAAGAGACTGATGGGTACACCTTCTATCACAGATCCGAAGGCAAGATCTTTGTTGCTAAGAATGGATCCTTTCTAGAGAAGGAGTTTCTCTCGAAAGAAGTGAGTGGGAAGAAAGTAGAATTTTATGAGGTAATTGTACCTTCTCTTGAAATGGAAAGTAGTTCATCACAGAAATCAGTTCGAGTGATGCCTACACCAATTAGTGAGGAAGCTAATGATAATGATCATGAAACTTCAGATCAAGTTTCTGCCGAACCTCGTAGGTCAACTAGAGCATGTTTCGCACCAGAGTGGCACGGTAATCCTGTTCTGGAAGTCATGTTACTAGACCATTAGGAACCTACGAACTATGAGGAAGTGATGACGAGCCCAGATTCCGCAAAATGGCTTGAGGCCATGAAATCTGAGATGGGATCCATGTATGAGAACAAAGTATGGACTTTGGTGGACTTGCCCGATGATCGGCAATCCATAGAGAATAAATGGATCTTCAAGAAGAAGACTGACGCTGATGGTAATGTTACTGTCTACAAAGCTCGACTTGTGGTGAAAGGATTTCGACAAGTTCAAGGTGTTGACTACGATGAGACCTTCTCACCCGTCGCGATGCTTAAGTCTGTCCGAATCATGTTAGCAATTGCCGCATTTTATGATTATGAGATCTGGCAAATGGATGTCAAAACTGCATTCCTTAATGGATTTCTTAAAGAAAAGTTTTATATGATGCAACCAGAAGGTTTTGTCGATCCTAAAGGTGCTGACAAAGTGTGCAAGCTCCAGCGATCCATTTATGGACTGGCGCAAGCCTCTCGGAGTTGGAATATACGCTTTGATAGTGTGATCAAAGCATATGGTTTTATACAGACTTTTGGAGAAGCATGTATTTACTAGAAAGTGAGTGGGAGCTCTATAGCATTTCTAATATTATATGTGGATGACATATTGTTGATTGGAAATGATATAGAATTTCTGGATAGCATAACAGGATACCTCGGTGAAGTTGTTTATATATTGGCCATCAAGATCTATAGAGATAGATCAAGATGCTTAATTGGACTTTCACAAAGCACATACCTTGATAAAGTTTTGAAGAAGTTCAAAATGGATCAGACAAAGAAAGGGTTCTTGCATGTGTTACAAGGTGTGAAGTTGAGTCAGACTCAATGCCCAACCACTGCAGAAGATACAGAGAAAATTGAAGTCATTCCCTATGCCTCAGCCATAGGTTCTATCATGTATGCAATGTTGTGTACCAGACCTGATGTGTGCCTTGCTATAAGTTTAGCAGGGAGGTACCAAAGTAATCGAGGAGTGGATCACTGGACAGCGGTCAAGAACATCCTGGAATACCTAAAAAGGACTAAGGATATGTTTCTCGTTTATGGAGGTGACAAAGAGCTCGTCGTAAATGGTTACGTTGATGCTAGCTTTGACACTGATCCAGATGACTCTAAGTCGCAAACCGGATACGTATTTATATTGAATGGTGGAGCTGTCAGTTGGTGCAGTTCCAAGCAGAGCGTCGTGGCAGGATCTACGTGTGAAGCGGAATACATAGCTGCTTCGGAAGCAGCAAATGAAGGAGTCTGGATGAAGGAGTTCAGATCTGATCTAGGTGTAATACCTAGTGCATCGGGTCCAATGAAATTTTTTTGTGACAATACTGGAGCAATTGCCTTAGCGAAGGAATCCAGATTTCACAAGAGAACCAAACACATCAAGAGACGCTTCAACTCCATCCATGATCAAGTCAAGGAGGGAGACATAGAGATTTGCAAAATACATACGGATCTGAATGTTGCAGACTCGTTGACTAAGCCTCTTCACGAGCAAAACATGATCAGCACTAAGACTCCATGGGTGTTAGAATCATTACAATGCAATCTAGATTATTAACTCTAGTGCAAGTGGGAGACTGTAACGCCCACGATGCGGCTATATCTCCCACGTGTCGGCACGACTTAGAGGCATAACCGCATAGTGGTTTTGTCGCAAGAAGGGTCATCTTCACACAATCCCATGTAATGAACAAGAATGGGATAAAGAGTTGGCTTACAATCGCCACTTCACACAATACATAAATATTATTCTTACATCATCCAAAATACAAACATATAGACCGACTACGGTCAAAATCCAAATGAAAATAAGACAACCCCAAATGCTAGATCCCTGATCGTCCCAATTGGGCTCCACTACTGATCATCAGGAAAAGACACATAGTAACGACCACGTTCCTCGTCGAACTCCCACTTGAGATCGATCCCATCATCTGCACTGGCATCGTCGGCCCCTGCAACTGTTTTGGTAGAATCTGTGAGTCACGAGGACTCAGCAATCTCACACCCGCGAGATCAAGACTATTTAAGCTTATAGGAAAGGATGGTGTAATGAGGTGGAGCTGCAGCGGCAATAAGCATATATGGTGGCTAACTTGCGCAAATGAGAGCGAGAAGAGAAGCAACGGAACGGTCGTCATCTAGCAAAGACCAAGAAGTGATCCTGAACTCCTACTTACGTCATACATAACTCAAACCGTGTTCACTTCCCGGACTCCGCCGAGAAGAGACCATCATGGCTACACACGCAGTTGATGTATTTTAACTGGGTCAAGTGACAAGTTCTCTACAACCGGACATTAACAAATTCCCATCTGCCTCATAACCGCGGGCACGGCTTTCGAAAGATAAAACCCTGCAGGGGTGTCCCAACTTAGCCCATCATAAGCTCTCACGGTCAACGAAGGATAAACCTTCTCCCGGAAAGACCCGATCAGTCTCGGAATCCCGGTTTACAAGACATTTCGACAATGGTAAAACAAGACCAGCAAAGTGGCCCGAATGTGCCGACAAATCCCGATAGGAGCTGCACATATCTCGTTCTCAGGGCACACCGGATGAGACATCCTATGAGTAAAACCAGACCTCGAGTTTCCAAGAGGGGGCCCCGCAGTCTACTCAGTTCGGACCAACACTCGAAGGAGCACTGGCCCGGGGGGTTAAAATAAAGATGACCCTCGGGCTCGCGTAAACCCGGGGGAAAAGGCTTAGGTAGCAAATGGTAAAACCAAGGTTGGGCCTTGCTGGAGGAGTTTTATTCAAGGCGAACTGTCAAGGGGGTCCCATAAATCACCCGACCGCGTAAGGAACGCAAACTCAAGGAACATAATCCCGGTATAACAGTAACTAGGGCGGCAAGAGTGGAACAAAACACCAGGCATAAGGCCGAGCCTTCCACCCTTTACCAAAATATATAGATGCATTAAGTCCCTGAAATCAGAAACATTACGGAGCCTACTTTGCATGCTTGTGATAGTCACCACAGAGATCACAAAAATACATAGCATACACCCTTGGAAAGATGGCATGGCATAGAACAAAACACATGTAGAGCTCATGCCCATAAGATGCACAGATTAAATGATACAAAAATGACAAATCTCCAAGTTCTATTAAGAACCAGAGGATAACAACAACTAGCCCTCTTGCAACAGAGATTTGGGCATCAACATGACCTATAATGAACATGGTGCAATTGAACGAAATGTAGAGCATCACGAGACGAACAATTTGACATATTACACGCGCGAAACGGAGCTACATGCAAGGAGTTATGCAACAAGGAACATGAGCACTTATTGTAAAGATTTGAGGACTTAGGAATTTCGGGGTGAGGGCAAAGTCAACGCACGTAGAGTAACCAGATCGAGATCTCACGCGAGCAGTGGAGCTCGAGCTCGGCTCGCCGGCCGGGCCGGAGGAGGAAGGCGCGGGGACGTCGGCGCAGAGGAGGGAGGCGGTGGCCGGCCGGAGGGGGCACGCCGGCGCGGGCAGGTGGCGGTGATCGCCGCCGGCGGCGGCGCGGCGCGGTGCTGCCCGGCGCGGCGGCGGCGCGGGTGGCCGGGCCGGCGGACGGGAGGCAAGCGGGAGCGCCGGCGGCTCGGGCGGTCGGGCCGCGGGGGCCGGCCCCGGGCCGGGCGGGCCGCGGCGGTGGGAGAGCCGACGGGGACAGGTGTCGGCGCCGGATTCGTCGGTCGGCGCGGGCGGACGTGTCCGGCGTGGGCGGACTTTGTCTGGCGGCGCGAGGTGGAAGACGCTAGGGTTTGATCTGCGATTCATTTTCGGGGGAGATGCTCTTTTATAGCTAGAGGGAGCTAGGAGGCTCCAAATGAGGTGCGGTTTTCGCCCACACGATCGTGATCGAACGACCTAGAGCATGGAAGAGAGTTTGGTGGGTTTTGGGCTGGTTTTGAGGGGTTTTTTTTGCTGGACACTCAAATGGACATTGCGGATGCCCGGTTAACCGTTGGAGTACCAAACGACCTCCAAATGGAACGAAACTTGACCGGTGGTCTCTGGGTGGTATATTAAGGCCACTTGACAAGCCTCGGTCCATTCCGAGAAAGTTTGACATCCGCACACGAAAGAAAACAAGAGGGGTGCACCGGAGGAGATAGGAGCGTCGGATTGCAAAACGGACAACGGGGAAAATGCTCGGATGCATGAGACGAACACGTATGCAAATGCAATGCACATGATGACATGATATGAAAATGCATGACATGGCAAAATGCAAAACGAAAGACAAAACCCGACCATGGAGGGAATATCATAACACATAGCCGGAAATGGCAAGAGTCGGAGTTACAAATATGGCAAGTTACATGCGGGGTGTTACAGAGACCGAAAGAAATATTCCCTAGAGGCAATAATAAAGTTGTTATTTATATTTCCTTATATCATGATAACTGTTTATTATTCATGCTAGAATTGTATTAACTGGAAACTTGATACATGTGTGAATACATAGACAAAACAAAGTGTCCCTGGTATGCCACTATTTGACTAGCTCGTTAATCAAAGATGGTTTAGTTTCCTGGCCATAGACAGATGTTGTCATTTGATGAACGGGATCCCATCATTAGGAGAATGATGTGACGGACAAGACCCATCCGTTAGCTTAGCATAATGATCGTTAAGTTTTATTGCTATTGCTTTCTTCATGATTTATACATATTCCTTTGACTATGAGATTATGCAACTCCCGAATACCAGAGGAACACCTTGTGTGCTATCAAACGTCACAACGTAACTGGGTGATTATAAAGATGCTCTACAGGTGTCTCCGAAGGTGTTTGTTGGGTTGGCATAGATAGAGATTAGGATTTGTCACTCCAAGTATCGGAGAGGTATCTCTGGGCCCTCTCGCTAATGCACATCATCATAAGCCTTGCAAGCAATGTGACTAATGAGTTAGTTGCGGGATGATGCATTACGGAACGAGTAAAGAGACTTGCCGGTAACGAGAATGAACTAGGTATGAGGATACCGATGATCGAATCTTGGGCAAGTAACATACCGATGACAAAGGGAATGACGTATGTTGTCATTAGGGTTTGACCGATAAAGATCTTCGTAGAATATGTAGGAACCAATATGAGCATCTAGGTTCCGCTGTTGGTTATTGATTGGAGATGTGTCTCTGTCATGTCTCCATAGTTCTCGAACCCGTAGGGTCCGCACGCTTAACGTTCGATGATGATTTGTATTATGAGTTATGCGTTTTGGTGACCGAAGATTGTTTGGAGTCCCGGATGAGATCACAGACATGACGAGGAGTCTCGAAATAGTCGAGAGGTAAAGATTGATATTTTGGACGATAGTATTCGGACACCAAAATGGTTTCGGAGTGTTTCAGATATTTATCGGAGTACCGAGGGGTTACCGGAACTCCCCGGGGAAAGTAATGGGCCTCATGGGCCATAGGGGAGAGAGAGGGAAGCCCACAAGGGGGTGGTGCCCCCCCCATGGGGAGTCCGAATTGGACAAGGGGAGGGGCGCGGCCCCCCTTTCCTTCTCCCTCTCCCTCTCCTTTCCCCTTTCCCCCTCCGAAAGAAGGAAGGGGGAGGCCGAATAGGACTTGGAGTCCTAGTAGGACTCCTCCCCCTTGGGGGCGCGCCTAGGTCGGTCCTCTCCCTCTCCCTCCTTTATATACGGGGGCAAGGGGGCACCCCAAAGCACATCAATTGTTTCTTAGCTGTGTGCGGTGCCCCCCCCTCCACCGTTTACTCCTCCAGACATTTTGTCGTAGTGCTTAGGCGAAGCCCTGCACGGATCACATCACCATCACCGTCACCATGCCGTCGTGCTGATGAAACTCTCCCTCGACACTTTGCTGGATCAAGAGTTTGAGGGACGTCATCGAGCTGAACGTGTGCTGAACTCGGAGGTGCCGTACGTTCGGTACTTGATTGGTTGAATCGCGAAGACGTTTGACTACATGAACCGCGTTAAACTAACGCTTCCTCTTTCGGTCTACGAGGGTACATGGACACACTCTTCCCCTCTCGTTGCTATGCATCTCCTAGATAGATCTTGCGTGATTGTAGGAATTTTTTTAAAATTGCATGCTACGTTCCCCAACAGGTGAGAGAGTCATAAGAAGAGAGCAACCATAGCAAGCAAGTCCCGAAGTGGACTAGTGGAGTAGTAACTATTTTTCTCTCTGTAGATCATTTTAAATTGAATACGCACTGAGCCATCTTTTCATTTAACGTACCAGGAAAAAGAAACTCGATCAATAACCGCGCCACCGCGTTCAGGTCGCGCTTGGTATGGCTGACATTAAGTGGACAAATAGATGTCTCAAATTGTCACGTTACCTGCCTTTTCGTGTGCAAATGCGCTCCATCGTGAGTGTACCCATGCGTCTGCATGAGGGGAGAGTGAAGTCCGATTTATAAACCTTGAGGTTGTAGAGCTAGTCGGAAACAAACCCTCACCTTTGAATCCCTGAAGTTTGTACCCTATCGTCTGTAATCCCGGTCATTTTTAACCTTAAGGGCATGTGCGGTTCAAGGGGTTTTAACGGGGATTAACAGGGATTGTGGGGGATTAAATCATGTACAAGCCAAATTCCCCTCCATTCCTCTCCAAACCCCTTGGGAGGAGGTTGAACCAAACAAGGCCTAGCTAGTTACTCTTTCTATGAGTAACATCACACATACCAAAACAAAATGACTCTATAACCTAATAAATGAAGCTTTGCATGACACTACACGTGTGATTACCACTGGAGCAATCCACTCAGGTTGTACATAAACATGTTTATACTCTTCATTCATGATTTTTAGTACAAATAGGATGTACATGGTGATGTCATCCTCATACCAGCCACTATTGATGGATGGCCACACAGCGTCGCCGTGCTCACCTGCAACTGCAATCCGAGTTGCGCATGCAGCAACTACGACTGCAATGGAGTACAAGATGCACAAGGCATGTTGTCGGTGCTGCTTCATGAGCTACCGACCCGTCTAGACGAGCGCGTGGTAATGGCCATCACCTGCGGAGTGAAGGACATCGTTCTTTTGCCGCGTCCTGGCCATCACAAAGGTGGTGACGCACTTTACAGGGTTGTCAGAGATGGAGTCTGTCGTCCCACTCCAGCGACGAACAGCGCTCACCCGAGAGCGCGAACGTGGACGCAAATTCGTGCAAACACGGCCGGATTTCATATAAACATGACGGACTTCATTACATTTACATTAAATAAGATATGCTCGTCTGGAGCTAAAGGTAGAATTAATATACCTAATCTAAATGGTCGCCGACCGATCTCTTTGTCCTCCTCCAGCATCCGGCTGAAGAAGAAAGGTGCAAGACACCGGCTGTTTTCACCGGCATCGCCTCGGCAGTGGCCTTCATGGGATACTATCGGTGGCGACTGAGGGAGTCCTGGATTAAGGGGTCCTCGGGCGTCCGGCCTATATGATATGGGTCGGACTGATGGGCTATGAAGATACAAGACAAAAGACTTCTTCCCGTGTCCGGATGGGACTCTCCTTTGCGTGGATGGCAAGCTTGGCGTTCGGATATGTAGATTCCTTCCTCTGTAAACCGACTTTGTACAACCCTAGTCCCCTCCGGTGTCTATATAAACCGGAGGGTTTAGTCCGTAGAGGCAATCACAATCATGCAGGCTAGACATCTAGGGTTTAGCCATTACGATCTCATGGTAGATCAACTCTTGTAATCCTGATATTCATCAAGATCAATCAAGCAGGAAGTAGGGTATTACCTCCATCGAGAGGGCCCGAACCTGGGTAAACATCGTGTCCCCCGTCTCCTGTTACCATCGACCCTAGACGCATAGTTAGGGACCCCCTACCCGAGATCCGCCGGTTTTGACACCGACATTAGTGCTTTCATTGAGAGTTCCACTGTGACGTCGAAGACAGGTTCAATGGCTCGCCTTGTCATCAAGGATAGCATCACCTCCAGAGGAGCCCTGTCCTCAGGCCAAACCCTCTGGTTAGGCGACTTTACCATGATCGCCCCTTCGGCCGTTAAGCCGACGGTGACCTCTCAGGTCATCGAAAATCGCCTCCGTGTTGACTCCAAATACTCCAAACGGATGGATCCGGCGGAGTTGTCGTCTTTAAACGAACTCCTAGACTGCATCGCCGCCATGGGGGTTGCTACAGACTATGATCAGATTGGGCTTAAACCCGATCAGAGAGAAATTAAATCTCCGCCGATCACCCATCAGATAGCGGTCGTAGAGGAGCAAAACAACGACTCTTCCTCTATGTTGAAGATGAACTATGTTCGGATATCCGAGCTCGAACAACCGGATACATGTCTGCGGAACGACACTCCAGCCCTCCGAACCTAGAGTCGGACGTTGGGCCTAAAAAATTATTTGACGTCCCGAAGCCCGAACTATTAAGCTCGGAAATTCTTCAAACTCCGGACTCCAAACTGGGTCAGGGTTCGGATTTAAAGCCACCCACCCACCACCAGCAATATTCGCCAAGTAATTACGGTCATCCGGATATATGCGACCTCACATGCATACGACGGCAGTCTCAGGAAACAGTACATCACTTTTGGGCCAGGTTCCTCCTTGTTAAAGACAAGATTAAAGATTGCCGCGATGAGGACGCGATTTCAGTATTCTGCAATAATTGCATGGACGAAGGAATCCTCAACGCCATCAACTGCCGTGGCGTATTACACTTCGCTGACTTGGCAACTATAGTACAGAAGTACTGCGCAATGGAAAGCGCCTGGAAAACTTAGGCAGCTCGTTGGGAACCCCCGGTTTCCGCTCAACCCCTCGGGCGGGCGAAAAGGGTGCACCCACGCACGGCACCCGGTGATAATCCCCAAGTGTAGGGAATCATCATAGCAATTCCCAAAGGTGGAAGTGATAAGTATGGAGTGTCAAACCCACAAGGAGCTAAAGGTAAGATATTCTCTCAAGTCCTATCTGCTACTGATATGACTCTACGTACACGAACGTTTGCTTCCAACTAGAAACGAGAAATAAAACTACGTTGTGGGTATGAAGAGGATAACTTTGCATGATATCGGAGAGCTAAAACATAAAAGTAGGTGGTGTTATCATAAAGTTAGAATATATTACTAAATATTATAAATAGCGAGTGTCGAATAATGATGGATCGCCACAACGCCAGATCCCGAATGGCGCCCCAACCCACCCACCCACCCCTAAACCCTAGGCCGCCGACGATCTCTCCCTCCTTCCAGTGATTTGGTAATTGGCTCCGATCATCTTCCTCGGCGCTCTTTGATCTCTCTTCCTATACCCTTTGTGATGGGTTCTTCCTCTGGATCTACCCTTGGCTTGGACTTCTCCAAGGGTAGAGTTTTTGCTGATGAGATCTACAATGCTTCGGGCTTCACAGTGCATCCCATGGAGAATTTGGGATCCTTCACCTTAGTGGTTTCTTTCAGCCGCCATGATTTTCGTCTTTCAGAGGATTCAGTGGCAGCAGCTTTGGAATCTGCTTTGGGTGGATCTGCCATTGATTTTTTGGTTTCCACCATTGGTGATAAGGTATTCAGCTTTAATGTTTCTTGCAAAGATGTGGGGTTTTACATTGTGGATACACGATCCTACTCCTGCCCTCAGTTTAAATATTACTTTCATTTGTGGGGAAATGGGGGACCTAATTGGGTTCGTGAGTTTAAGATTTGGAAGAAAGAATGTGATGCTGAGTGGATCTTGGTTAGTCCTTCTAAGCGTAGGGCTACCTTGGGTCTGTTAGCTATGCATAATACACCTGCTAAATCTGCTCTTAAGTCTGGTTCCTCTGTTCGCAACAGGCTATCTTTTGCTACATTTCAAAATTATAGTGTTTGCAAGGGTTATCGTTATCATGCCTCGGCGGATTGCATTGTTGCATCTGAGGATGCGGGTTATCATATTCCTGACGCTGAGCGTGTGGTTATCCATCCTCCCAAACCTATTGATTTGCAATGGACTGTTGCTTCGCCTCCGATCATCTTTGGATCCGTGAGCTCATCGGTGATTCAACGACGCCGTGATTTGGGCGATCTTCCTCCTCGGGATCTGGCACGTAATTTGCATGGGTTGAGTAGTACTGCTTTGATTGCCCATGATGGGCCCTCGTCTGCCAGGCCCTCTCCGCCTAGTATGGATCTTCCCACATCTTCGAATGGGCCGGGCCCGATTTCTTCGCCTCAGGATATTCTGGGGTCTCAGGAGGCACATGCTACTTTTGAATCTTTGATTGACAATATGGTTGAGAAAGTTTTGACTTGCCCAAAGTGCTCCTTATCTGGTCATTTTGAAAAAAATTCCCCCTCAATACTGTTTTGTGCGGCTTGCACGCGTGTGGGCCATAGTAAGCGGGATTGTGCAAAGATTGCAACTGCACAGGGTTTATTTTGGAAGCCAAAATATCAGCCGCCTCCTCCAGTTCCTGATACCGGTCTCGAGTCTGCCGCCACCACCTTTGACAGGGCTGCCCTGTCTAGTCCAATTACTCCTCCACCAAAAACCCCAACATCCACACCTCCGGCGACTCCTCCACCTCCTGCGTCTGCTCCGGCGTCGGGTCCCTCTGCCGAGCCCATGGCGGTCTTCGCCATTGATCCCATGCGGTATGTGCCAGTGGGTCACCATATCATTGATGGTGGTGCCAATCATGTGCCTCGGACTTTCGTTTCGCCGTCGTCCCCCATTGTGAAGCGGCATGAGCAGTCCATGGTGGCGGAAGTGATGCTGCTGCCTCCTCCTAACCAGGTGGGAGTTGCTCGGGAGGCTGTGGTCGATTTCTTGGAGCATCGTGGAGTTCAGGTTCGATCTGCGCAGCCTTGGGTCTGTGGTGTTGGTTTGTTCGAGTTGAGAGATGCTGGTGTTCGTTTTCCTCTGTTGCAGTTGCCGCCTCAGCCTCTAGGCAATGACACCTTTGTTTGTTTTCATAAGCATGATGAGGGTGTGGGCTTTAGGGGGCAACATGGTTTTCGTGATGGCTGCTTGATGTTTCTGGGAATCCCTCTTGATCTCCGTAACACTGAAAATATACGTGCTGTTGTCAACACTTTTGGAAAGTTTCAGCATTGGGTTGAGGATGATCCCTATATGGTTAGATCAATTGTATTTGCATCTTTCCCTGAAGATATCTTGGTCCCAAGAGATGTGGTGTTCACGGATTATGCTGCCTATGGTGGAGCAAAGGTTTCTTGGACTGCACCTTGTTATATTCTAGGTGCCAATTTTGCTGATCAAATGCCTGAAGGTGAAGACCCAATGCCTATTGACGGTAATCCTCATCCTCTGCCAGGTGCTCTGTTCCCTGACAACCACAATTTTGTGCTTCCTCCATATCCAGCGATTGGATGGAACGACCTCCCGCCAGTTCCTCCCCCAATGCATAATCAGGTGGATCCAGATAACTGGGGGCATGCGCACTGGGGGGATGAACAGGCCGATCAGGATGGGGAGTTCAACCCGGAGCCCGTGGTTCAGGATCAAGAGTCAATCATGATTGATAACTCAATGCAGCAGTCTGAGTCTCAAGTTCAGTTGGTGGACCCTCCTGAGCAGTTCTTTGATGCTAATGAATGGGCTATCGTTCCTTATCAGCCGCCTGTTATCCAGTATGATCAAATTGTCATTGCCTCTGTCAAGGTCGTTTATGGGCCAGTTTTGCCGCCGGAGTTGGCCTGAAAGCGCACTTTCGAGTCTCTAATGAACTGTTGTCCTGTTTATGAGGTCCCTATGCAGATGCCTTTGGTTGATTTGCAGCCCATTGTTCTGTCGAAGAGGAGCTGGGCTCTTGCTTTCGATGATGTTCAAGTTGTGTCTCATCTTCAGTGGAAAGAAGTCCAAGTTGCCAGCAAGCCCAGACCTGTTGCTCGGGCTCTTTTTTCTGAACCTGAAAATTCAGACAGTTCTGTCTCTGAACCTGTGGCCTCAAGCGGCTTTTCCTCTATGCCTCTCCAGGAGAGCCAGATCTCACTTTCTGCAGCTCAGGAAGATCAACCCGATGAGGTCTTTTCTTTTTCTGTTCAGTGTGACAAAAAGAAGGCGCGTCGTCGCAAGACTCTGGCTCCAACACCAATTGTGGACACTGAAGTTCGTCCTTGCACGCGTGGTTCAGTTAAAAGAGATGGTTTCAAGCCAGTTTTTCAGGAACTTCAGCAGCAGCCAAAGAAGAAGAAGCCTAGGTGCAAGCCACTCACTGCGTCCCTCTCTGAGGAGTCTCCACGACCAGGTTCTTCAACTGATGTGCCCCCGCCAACTCCGATCAGGGTGATCCAAGATATTGGCCGAGATCTGCAGATACATGATGAGCAGCTCAAAGTGGATAAGCTTATGGCTAATCCTGGGGATGAAAGCAAGTCTGGTGGGGATGTTTAGTCCTATTTGGAACTCTGGGGTTTGCCATGCCCTTATGATGGCAGTGCTGCTGGGCCTTTTGGTCTTTTTAAATTATTGTAATAATTTAGGCCTAAAACCTTCTTGCTTGTTGGGATTGTATGACCTGTGGTGCTACTATGTAGTGCTCTTTTGCTACCTTCAATTATATGGTTATTATGAGTACTTATAACTGCAAGAATTGGAGTGTGCTTTGCTGGAATGTGAGAGGGCTTAACTCACCTGCTCGAAAGCGTGTTGTTAAACAGAAAATTGAGGAAAGCCAATGTGTGGTTGCTTGTTTCCAGGAAACTAAATGTGAAACTTTTGATATAAGGGAAATTAGGGCCTTTTGCCCCAGGCAATTTGATACTTTTGCCTTTGCACCATCTGTGGGTGCTTTTGGTGGGATTCTGGTGGTTTGGAATTCGGCTGTGTTGTCTGGTGTGGTGGTGGAAATTCAATCCTTTGCTGTGGTGGTGCGTTTTACTTCTAAGCAAAATAATGAGCAGTGGTCTTTAGTTTCTGTCTATGGGCCATGTCAGGGGGAAGCCAGGGATAACTTTGTGGCCTGGTTATACAACTTAAATATTCCAATTGATGATAATTGGTTAATCATTGGAGATTTTAATTTCATCAGGTCATCTGAAAACAGAAATTTACCAGGGGAGATGTTAATGATATCTTTATCTTCAATGAAATTATTGGTCACCTGGGTTTGCTTGAATTGCCACTTAAGGGGAGGTCTTATACTTGGTCTAACATGCATGATTCCCCTTTGCTGGAGCAGCTGGATTGGTTCTTTACCTCCACTAACTGGATATCTATTTATCCTTTTACTGAAGCACTTCCTTTGGCTAGAACTGCTTCAGACCATGTGCCTTGTGTTGTGGTAATTAAAACCTCCATTCCTAAGTGTAAAATCTTCAGATTTGAGAAGTACTGGGTGCACATGGAGGGTTTCTTGGAGTGTGTGCAGAAATCTTGGAGCAAACCATCTAATAAATCTCACTCCTCTGCAATCATTACTGATAAGATGAAAACTCTCAGGCAGGACCTAAAGAGGTGGCAAACTAGTTTTTCCAAGATGAAGTTGCTCATCTCTAGCTGCAACAAGGTCATTTTACTGCTAGATAACTTGGAGGAGCTCAGGCCTCTATTTAGGCAGGAATTTAATTTCAGTAAAATTGTCAAATTGCATTTGGAAAATTTGTTGCATACACAGTTTTTGTACTGGAAGAAGAGATGTACTATTAGATACATCAAAGTGGGTGAGGAAAACACTAAATTTTTCCATGCCATGGCTACAGAAAGGTTTAGAAGAAACTCTATTGCTAGCTTGCAACAGCCTGATGGTGCTGTTATTTCTGATCACTCTCAAATGGAAGGTATGATCTGGAGTGCTTTTAAAGGAAGGATGGGAGTTTCAAGAGGAATTGTTATGGGTTTTGATTTGTCTGTCCTGCTACAACATGTGCCTGGCCTTGAGGTTTTGACAAAACCCTTTACAATTGAGGAAATGGACCTGGTGGTCAAGCATATGCCCATTGATAAAGCCCCTGGACCAGATGGTTTCAATGGCCTCTTCTTCAAGAAGTGCTGGCACATTATTAAGCATGAGTTCTATGCTTTAGCTCAGGATTTTTATGATGGTAAAGCCAGCTTGGAAAACATAAATGAGTCTTTCATCACTTTGATTCCTAAGAAACTTTCACCTGAAGTGGTTGGAGATTACAGGCCTATTTCTTTGACTGGCATGGGTATTAAGTTTCTGTCCAAAATGGTAGCCAATAGATTTCAAGAATAGATAATGATGTGCATCCATAAAAACCAGTATGGTTTCATTAAGTCTATGACTATTCAAGACTGCATTGGGTGGACATTGGAATATTTGCATCAGTGTCATCAGTCCAAAAGGCCCATTTTGATTCTCAAACTAGATTTTGAGAAAGCTTTTGACTCCATTGAACATGAAGCTATCTTCCAGATCATGAAGCACAAGGGTTTTAATGAGAAATGGATTAGTTGGGTGAAATCTCTTTTGTCATCTGGGACCTCCTCTGTTCTGCTTAATGGTGTGCCTGGGAAAAAATTTGTCTGTAAAAAAGGGGTTAGACAAGGAGACCCAGTTTCCCCTCTTCTTTTTGTTCTTGCTGCAGATCTCTTGCAATCTGTGGTCAATGACATGCATACCAGAGGGGAAATTAAACTGCCTATTCCCTGTCATGACAAGGACTACCCAATTGTGCAGTATGCCGATGACACTTTGATTGTGGTACCTGCTGATGAAGCACGGCTTTTGGCTCTTAAGAAAATGTTGCTGGTTTTTTCTCAGTCCACTGGCCTGGAGGTTAATTACCACAAATCTTCTATGATCCCAATAAATGTTTCTCAGGAGGAAATCCAGAGATTGGCATCCATTTTTGGTTGTCAAGTGGGAAAGATGCCCTTCACCTATCTAGGTTTACCAGTTGGAACTACCAAACCTGCAATGTCTGATGTGCTGCCTCTGGTTACTTGCATGGAGAGGAGAATGTCTGCTAGTTCATTTTTCCTTGCTCAGGGAGGTCGACTGCAATACTTAAACTCTGCTTTGTCCTCCTTACCAATATTCTTCCTCTGCAGTTTGCTTATTGCTCCTGGTATTCTGAAGCAACTGCAGAGAATTCAAAGGCAGTGCTTGTGGAGAAAAAATAGGAAAGAACCTGCTCCTTCTCTGGCTGCTTGGGATCTGATTTGTAGACCCAAAAACAAAGGAGGGCTTGGCATACTAGACCTTGGTTTTCAAAATGTGGCCCTCTTATTTCAGTTGCTGCTTCTTCTTTGTTTTATTTTATCATGGCACTGTTAGCAAGTTGGAATATTTTGTGTTGGAATGTAAGAGGATTAAACTCTAAACCTAAGCTTTTGGCCTTATCGAATGCGATATCCTCCAGTGGTTGCGTAGTAGTTTGCCTGCAAGAAACAAAAAAATCCCACATTGATAATATATTCCTCAAGTCTTGTTGCCCTCGAAGATTTGATAAGTTTGCGTACATCCCTTCCCAGGGTGCCTCAGGTGGCATTGCCACCATTTGGAACAGTGCCATTTTCACTGGATCTGTACTCATTCAGGAAGACTTTGCTCTGGTTATCAAATTTCGCTCCACACAATTGGCCCAAGAGTGGACTCTGGTAAACGTTTATGGCCCATGTCAGGGTGACCCAGGAGTGATCTATACTGAATGGCTTCACAATTTGCACATCCCCTCCAATGAAGATTGGCTATTACTAGGAGATTTTAACTATATTTGCAGCCCTGATAACAGAAATAAACCTGGAGGTAATCCTAATGATATGATCACTTTTAATGACTTCATCCGTTCTCAGCAGTTAATTGAGCTGCCAATCAAGGGTCGTGCCTACACCTGGAGCAATATGCAAACCGACCCCCTCCTGGAACAATTAGACTGGTTCCTCACATCTAACAACTGGACTTCTACATACCCTAATACACTTGTCATGCCACTAGGGAAGCCAGTCTCTGATCATATTCCATGTGTTGTCAAAATTGAAACTTCTATCCCTCGCAGCAAAATATTCCGATCCGAGTCTTATTGGGTGGAGCACCCAGGTTTTATGGAATTGGTTCAGGCTGTATGGACAAGACCTTTACAAAATGCCAATGCAAATGCGGCCACTATCCTGAGTAGAAACTTCAAAGCCCTCAGATATGAGTTAAAAAAGTGGAGCAAAAGAATCTCTAAGCTGAAGGTGGCAATTGACAATTCTAATCTTGCTCTGGCCAACATTGATGCCCTAGAAAACCTCCGGTTGTTATCTACGCCAGAACATAATTTTAGGAAAATTCTGAAGAAACACATCTTACGTCTATTGAATTACCAAAGGCAATACTGGCAAAAGAGATGCACCATTCGCTGGGTTAAACTGGGTGATGAAGATCCGAAGTTCTTAAAGGCGATGGCCTCGGAAAGATTTAGACGCAACACGATCCCCACTCTGAAAATGCCTGATGGCACAATGGCTAATGATCATGCAAGCAAAGAGGCGATCATATACCAAACGTTCAAAGATAGACTGGGAAAATCCGGTGAGTTCCAAATGAAATTTAACTTGCAAAACATCATCAAAAAGGTAGAGGGTCTGGATCAGCTGACAATGCCTTTCACCACGAATGAAATAGATGCTGTCATCAAGGAAATGCCGGCTGACCGAGCACCTGGTCCGGATGGCTTCACTGGCTTATTTCTGAAAAAATGATGGCCCCTAATTAAAGAGGACTTTTATGAACTCTGTAACCAATTCTATGAGGGTGGCCTCAATCTTGAAAGCATTAATGATGGATTTATTACACTCATACCCAAAGTTCGATCACCTGAGACAGTTTCTGATTTTCGGCCAATTACTTTACTCAACTGCTGCCTCAAGGTAATCACGAAACTGCTCGCAAATCGGCTCCAAAAACTCATTCTTAAAATTGTCCATCGAAATCAGTACGGATTCATCAAAGGTAGATCCATACAAGATTGTTTGGCCTGGGCATTCGAGTACATACATCAATGCCAAACTTCAAAACAGAAGATTGTCTTGCTCAAACTAGATTTCGCCAAAGCATTCGACACGATCGAGCATGATGCCATGATTAAAATTATGGAGCACATGGGGTTTAACGCCAAATGGCTGGATTGGATCAAATGTATCTTCTTATCCGAAAAATCCTCAGTCCTCCTTAACAGTGTTCCAGGTCGACAATTTCTCTGCAAATGTGGTGTTCGTCAAGGTGACCCTTTATCACCCCTCATCTTCGTTCTTGCAGCTGACCTCCTGCAAGCTGCTATTAATGACGCGTTCCGACAAGGCCGAATTCAGCTATCGTTTCAGAGACCAAACCAGCATGATTACCCTGTGATCCAATATGCCGACGACACGATTATTCTACTTTCAGCCTCCGCTGAACAAGCCAGGACAATCAAGGGCATTCTTTCAGACTATGCTGCTTCCATTGGTTTAAAAATTAATTTCCACAAGTCCACCTTAATCCCAATCAACTGCGAGCCCGATTGCTACAATGACATCGCCTCCATCTTCGGCTGTAAGGTAGGCTCTATGCCCTTCACGTACTTAGGATTGCCTCTCGGAATAACCAAACCTACGGTCCAAGATCTTATGCCTCTAGTCTGCACGATGGAAAGAAGAATGACCAGCACTCTAACATTGATGTCATATGGTGCAAAGTTGTCGCTCCTCAACACGATGATCACTTCGCTCACCATATTCGCTCTCTGTACCCTCAAACTCCCACCGGAGATTCTAGAGCTGCTTGATAAACTCAGAAGAAAGTGCCTTTGGACAAGAAAAACGGAGCAAGGAGATAAATGTAACTCCCTTGCGGCTTGGGACATGGTTTGCCGACCAAAACAAAGTGGTGGTCTCGGTATCATCAATCTCCATGTCCAAAGCGAGGCCCTTCTCCTCAAATATCTTCACAAATTTTACAACCACCATGACTTGCCTTGGGTGGAGTTGATATGGACAACATACTACACGCACAAGATCCCACACGCGTCGGATCCATGCGGATCATTCTGGTGGAGAGACGTGCTGAAACTCACACCAGTATATCGAGGTATATCCAGGACAATTGTACATGTGGGAGACACGGTTCTTATGTGGAAAGACCTATGGTTGGAATCTGTGCTGGAAGAATCGCACCCGCGGGCCTTCTCCTTTGCATTAAATGAGGATATCTCTGTGAAAGATTTCTTGGGATCCACCTCCCTCCATGAAACGTTTCATCTTCCCCTTTCAGTGCAAGCACATGGAGAAGTCCGTGACCTGCAACAAAAAGGGCTACACATTGGTAATCTTGAGGACTCCCACACACATGACAGGTGGGTATATTGTTGGGGTTCGACAGACCTCAAAGCTAATAGATACTACAAATTCTACTTTCGGGATGTGAAGGCCCACCAATCCTACCACTGGCTCTGGAAGTCCAAAGTCACGCTAAAAATCAAGATGTTTGGATGGTTGTTACTCTCTGACCGACTAAACACTCGCAACATGCTCAAGAGAAGGCACTACAACATCGGAGATGACTTTAGCTGCCTCTTATGCAACCAGCAAGTTGAAGAGGATGTGGAACACATGATCTTCCAATGCCCTTTCAGCAAATACTGTTGGTCCAAACTAGGGATCATGTGGGAAGAATCCGGCTCCAGACTGCACTGGATAAGCAAGGCCTCTAACGATTGGAACAAACCCCTGTTCATGGAAATCTTCTTACAAGAAGCTTGGAGCATATGGAAAGAAAGGAATAACAAACAATTCAGAGGCATCCCTCCAACATACCACGGCTGGCTTGATAGGTTCAAGCAATATTTCACCCTTCTCCAACACAGAACAAGAGTAGACTTGAGAGACTTTATTCTCTCTTTTGTAAACAATCTTCCACCCCACTAGTCAATCTAGAACTTGGTCAAATCACAATCTCCCCCAAAGTGGTGGATGAGATACTTGTAAATATGGGTTGTACAGTGTACCTTACTTTTTGAGTAATACAATCACAGTGGGAGTCTCTCCCACTGTACAAGTTCTCAAAAAAAGTTCCTCAACAAGGCTGAAATTCCTTGGGTACATCTCATTGGAACTCATATTACCATGAGCTTGTCCCACAAGGAACCACTCCATGTGGGTCTTTCTGGTGGAGGGATATTCTTAAACTCATGGATCAATTCAGAGAAGTCACATGGGTTAAAGTTAATGAGGGTGACACTGCTCTTTTCTGGCAGGATAAATGGCAGCTTGGAAACTCTGTCTTGCCTTTGTAGCACAGGTTTCCCAGGTTATTTTCTTATGTCAAAGATGCTCTGGTCTCAGTCAAGGATGGATTTTCTGCCCATGACCTGATCTCTTGGTTTCATCTCCCACTTTCTGAGCAGGCACACAATGAGCTTCTGGTTCTGAAATCTCTTATGCTGAATCATGAGAGGAATTCTGATCTGAAGGATGTTTGGTCTTGGCATGGCTCTAACAAACCCTATACTGCCAAACAGTTTTATGTATCCAGGTTCATTAATCATACTTTTAACCCTGTCTTGACTTGGATTTGGAGGAGCTGCCGCACCATGAAGATCAAGGTCTTTGCCTGGATGCTAATAATGGACAGACTCAACACCAAGGATATGGTGGAAAGAAGGCATTGGCATATAGATGATGGAGTTAATTGTGTGCTTTGTCCCACTCACACCAGGGAAGATAGGGATCATCTTTTCTTCAACTATAATTTTAGTCAGAGGGTTTGGAATTTTCTCCAGATTGATTGGGAAGCTAGGAATGACATGGGCCAGATTGTGCTCAATGCTAAGAGAAAATTTGCACACCCTTTCTTTGCTGAAGTGGTCTTCACTGCTTGCTGGAATATCTGGATCATCAGAAATGGAAAAGTTTTTAGACAGGAAAGGCCTAGTTTTAATAGGTGGAGAGGGGCTTTTGTGAATGATATGTTTTTACTTTCTCAGAGAATCAAGGTGAGGTTCAAGGAAGACCTGGTTAGATGGGTCTCCTTTCTACCCCCTTAAATGTATTTTTTTGTTTTCTTTTCCTTCTTAGCTACTCCTGGTAGCCTTTGTAATCCTTGTAATTATGTTATATTAAATCAATAAATGGCTGTGGGGGCTTTCCCTACAGTGCTCAGTCAAAAAAAATGATGGATCGGTGTGCAGAATTATCCTAGGCAATTGTTAACAAGACCGGTAGTCGTCATTGCAATTTCATATGAGGGAGAGGCATAAGCTAACATACTTTCTCTTCTTGGATCATATGCACTTATGATTGGAACTCTAGCAAGCATCCACAACTACTAAAGATCATTAAGGTAAAACCCAACCATAGCATTAAAGCATCAAGTTCCCTTTATCACATACGCAACAACCCCCTTACTCGGGTTTATGCTTCTGTCACTCAAGCAACCCACTATAAGCGAATCATAAACGTATTGCAACACCCTACAGCGGGAATCCCTCACGCTTGCGCGACACGGAGGGCACAATAGGACAACACCAAAATAAAACATACAACTCATACCAATCTAGATCATCAATCAACCCAAAGACAAAGGATATCTACTCAAAACATCATAGGATGGCAACACATCATTAGATCATAATATGTGGCATAAAGCACCATGTTCAAGTAGGGATTACAGCGAGGTGCGGGAGAGTGAACCGCGTAAAATAGATGAGGATGGTGATGATGATGGAGATGTTGATGAAGACGATCACCGCGGTGGTGATTCCCCTCCCGATGGCACTCCGGCGCCACCGAGAGAGAGGAGGAGAGGTTCTCCCCCTTGTGCTTCCTCCTCCATGGCCTCCCACTAGATGGGGAGAGGTTCTCCCTCTGGTCCTTGGCCTTCATGGCGATGATGGCCCCTCCGGGATCCTCCTCCATGGCCTCCGGTGATGATGGCCCCCTCGGCAGGGTGCCAGAGAGGGCCTAGATTGATTTCTTGTGGCTATAGAGGCTTGCGGCGGCGGAACTTCCGATCTAGGTTAATTTCTGGGGGTTTCTGTATTTATAGGAATTTTTGGCGTTGGTTTCACGTCAGGGGGGTCTCCGAGTCGTCCATGAGGCAGGGGCCCACGCCCAGGGGGTGGGCGCGCCCCCACCCTCGTGGACAGCCCGGGACTCTTCTGGCCCAACTCTTTTGCTCCAGGGGCTTATTTTGGTCCATAAAAAATCAACAAAAATTGGCACGCCAATTGGACTCCGTTTGATATTCCTTTTCTGTAAAACTCAAAACAAGGAAAAAACAGAAACTGGCACTGGGCTCTAGGTTAATAGGTTAGTCCCAAAAATCATATAAAATAGCATATAAAACATCTAAGATGGATAATATTATAGCATGAATACTTCATAAATTATAGATACGTTGGAGACGTATCAGCATCCCCAAGCTTAATTCCTGCTCGTCCTCGAGTAGGTAAATGATAAAAGAAATAATTTATGAAGTGTGAATGCTAGCAGGTGCACAAGTTTGACCAATGATAATTTCAATCACCTTTTGTAGCATCATTATATGTCATAGCAGTAGCTCATCTCAAAAACTTTTCATGATCAAGTAACAAGCTATTCACATGTTAAAGTATAGATCATAAACTTTCTTGAAAACTAACAAATAGTGCTCTTAGTCATCAAACAATTGCAATTCATCTTATTTTCAGGAAGGGTCTATGTCAGAGCTTTGATTTAGCAAACTCCACATACTCAACTATCATTTAATCTTTCGCAATTTCTAACACTCACATGGTATTTATGGGTTCAAAGTTTTAATCGGACACAGAGAAAGATAGGGGCTTATAGATTCGCCTCCCAACCTTTTACCTCAAGGGTAATGTCAACAATAATAGTTCATGATAACTTACATCCAATTGGATATATATATCAGGATCTTTCCAACACAATGTGCTTGCCAAAGGATAAAATGTAAAAAGAAAAGGTGAAGATCACCATGACTCTTGCATAAGGTAGAAGATAAAAGTAAAAGATAGGCCCTTCGCAGAGGGAAGCAGAGGTTGTCATGTGCTTTTAAGGTTGGATGCACAAAATCTTAATGCAAAAGAACGTCACTTTATATTGCCTCTTGTGATAGAGACCTTTATTATGTAGTCCGTCGCTTTTATTTCTTCCCTATCACAAGTTCGTATAAAGCTTATTTTCTTCGCACTAATAGATCATACATATTTAGAGAGCAATTTTTATTGCATGCACCAATGACAACTTACTTGAAGGATCTTACTCAATCCATAGGTAGGTATGGTGGACTTTCATGGCAAAACTAGTTTAAGGGATATTTGGAAGCACAAGTAGTATCTCTACTTGGTGCAAAGAATTTGGCTAGCATAAGGGGCAAAGGCAAGCTCGGCATGTTGGATGATCCATGACAATATATTTTATTTCGGATATAAGAAAACATAACCCATTACGTTGTCTTCCTTGTCCAACACCAACCTTTTAGCATGTCATATTTTAATGAGTGCTCACAATTACAAAAGATGTCCAAGATAGTATATTTATATGTGAAATCTCTCTTCCTTCAATATTCTTTCATGAATTGTTCAAGTGACCAATTCCGAGTTTGCTAACCTTCAATAAGTTTACTACCTATACTTATTATGTGTGAAGTCATTACTCCCCACGTTATAAGCATATGAAACATATATAAATTCAGATTTATGATATTCAATTCATTCAACCATTTACTCATAGGATATACGTGAAACACGTGAGTAAATGACAAACTACTCCAAAAAGATATAAGTGAAGAACACTGAGTAGGCAAATAATTAACTAGCCATGGGAGGATTCTATTTCATTCAAGATTTCAGATCCAATGATTTTATTCAAACAGCAAGTAAAAATGAAAATACGCTCCAAGCAAAACATATATCATGTGACGAATAAAAATATACCTCCGAGTAAGGTATACCGATAGTTTTGAAGACGAAAGAGGGGATGCCTTCCGGGGCATCCCCAAGCTTAGGCGCTTGAGTCTTTCTTGAATATTACCTTGGGGTGCCTTGGGCATCCCCAAGCTTAGGGACTTTCCACTCCTTATTCTCCTCATATCGATATCTCACCCAAAGCTTGAAAACTTCAATCACACAAAACTTAACGGAACTTCGTGAGATAGGTTAGTATGATAAAGAGTAAACCATTCACCTTGGTACTGTCAAAGACAAGGTTCATAATTTTTCTCACACAACGCCTACTGTACCATATCATTTCTACAATTTATATTGAGAAATATAAGCCATAGAAACTAAAAAACAAGCAAACTATGCAATGAAAACAGAATCTGTCAGAAACAGAACAGTCTGTAATGATCTGAACAGCAACCATACTTCTGCTACTCCAAAAATTATGAAATAAATTGGTGGACGTGAGGAATTTGTCTATTAATCTTCTTCAAAAAGAATCAACTCAAAAGCACTTTCCTGTAAAAAAAATGACAGCTAATCTCGTGAGCGCAAAGTTTCTGTTTTTTACAGCAAGATCACATTAACTTTCACCCAAGTCTTCCCAAAGGTCTTACTTGGCACTTTATTGAAACAAAAGCTATAAAACATGATTACTACAGTAGATTAATCATGTAAACACACAAAAACAGTAGGGGTAAATATTGGGTTGTCTCCCAACAAGCGCTTTTCTTTAATGCCTTTTAGCTAGGCATGATGATTTCAATCATGCTCACATAAAAGATAAGAATTGAAACATAAAGAGAGCATCATGAAGAATATGACTAGCACATTTAAATCTAACCAACTTCCTATGCCTAGGGATTTTGTGAAAACACAATTTATAGGAACAAGAAACAACTAGCATAGGAAGGCAAAACAAGTATAACTTCGAAACTTTAAGCACATAGAGAGGAAACTTGATTTTATTGCAACTCCTACAAGCATATATTCCTCCCTCATAATAATTTTCCATAGCATCATGAATGAATTCAACAATATAACCATCACATAAAGCATTCTTTTCATGATCTACAAGAATAGAAATTTTTCTACTCTCCACATAAGCAAAATTCTTCTCATTCAGAATAGTGGGATCACTAATTCCTAAAGTTGACACTTTTCCAAACCCGCTTTAGATGATAGTATTATTCATACTCCAAAAGATATAAGTGAAGTTCATGGAGAATTCTTTAATTAATATAGACTAACCAATATCCAAGCTCAAAATATATAAGTGAAGCACACGAAGCATTCTATAAAACCATACTCAAATGATTTAAGTGAAGCACAAAGAGCAATTCTATAAGATCATACTTAAAAGATATAAGTGAAGCACATGAAATATTCTATAAATAAATGAAGGGCTATCTCATACTAGCTTGGTTCTTAAAGGAAAAACAAAAACACAAAGGACACAAATCATGTGAACAAAACAAAAACCGAGGTATACCGATATTTGTTGAACAAGAAAGATGGGATGCCAACCGGGGCATCCCCTAGCTTAGATGCTTGAGTATCCTTTGAAATATTTACTTGGGGTGCCTTGGGAATCACCAAGCTTGAAATCTTGACTCTCTTTATTCTTCTCATATTGATAGTTCCTCGATCTTCGAACACTTCATCCACACAAAACTTTAACAAAAACTTTGTGAGATTCGTTAGTGTAATAAAGCAAACTACCACTTTAAGGTACTGTAATGAACTCATTCTTTATTTATATTGGTGTTAAACCTACTTTATTTCAACTTCTCTAGGGTTCATACCCCCCGATACTAGCCATAGATTCATCAAAATAAGCAAACAACACGCGGAAAACAGAATCTGTCAAAAACAGGACGGTCTGTAGTAATCTGGAAGTTTGGTAAACTTCTGTAACTGCCAAAATTATGAAATAAATTTGAAAATTAGCATAATTTGTACAGAACTAATGTGCAAAATGTTTCAGACCAATTTGACCTTCCAGTAAAAAATATAAAATCACGCACTACAGCCAAAGTTTATGTTTTTGTTCTGCACATAGTAAACAAGCAATCTAATCATCCTAAAACCAAAGCTTGGCACATTATTTTTATAATACAATGGATATACACAAGGGGATAATTATTTACAGAGAAACTTCCATGAAAAATTCTACATTGTTTCCGTGAGCATGAACACAAGTGCTCAAGGTCGACCCTCACTTCTTCAATGCATAACTTTCCAATCACTTCTCTTTTTGAAAAACTTTTTAGGCACGAGAGGCAAATATTTTTTTTGTATTTTTATTATTTTAAAAAAATTGTATGTTTCACCCACAACTAAACAGAAACAAAAAGGAAAAAACAAAATCTACTTAGTGGAGAAAGCAAACAAGCACACACGAGAATATCAACCCCACGCTATTGCTCCCCGGCAACGGCGCCAGAAAAGAGCTTGATAATCCCCAAGTGCAGGGAATCATCGTAGCAATTCCCAAAGGTGGAAGTGATAAGTATGGAGTGTCGAACCCACAAGGAGCTAAAGGTAAGATCAATATTCTCTCAAGTCCTATCTGCCACTGATATGACTCTACGTACACCGAACGTTTGCTTCCAACTAGAAACGAGAAATAAAACTACGTTGTGGGTATGAAGAGGATAACTTTGCATGATATCGGAGAGCTAAAACATAAAAGTAGGTGGTGTTATCATAAATTTAGAATATATTACTAAATATTATAAATAGCAAGTGTGGAATAATGATGGATCGGTGTGCGGAATTATCCTAGGCAATTGTTAACAAGACCGGTAGTCGTCATTGCAATTTTATATGAGAGAGAGAGGCATAAGCTAACATACTTTATCTTCTTGGATCATATGCACTTATGATTGGAACTCTAGCAAGCATCCGCAACTACTAAAGATCATTAAGGTAAAACCCAACCATAGCATTAAAGCATCAAGTCCCCTTTATCCCATACGCAACAACCCCCTTACTCGGATTTATGCTTCTGTCACTCAAGCAACCCACTATAAGCGAATCATAAACGTATTGCAAGACCCTTCAGCGGGAATCCCTGACGCTTGCGCGACACGGAGGGCACAATAGGACAACACCAAAATAAAACATACAACTCATACCAATCTAGATCATCAATCAACCCAAAGACAAAGGATATCTACTCAAAACATCATAGGATGGCAACACATCATTAGATCATAATATGTGGCATAAAGCACCATGTTCAAGTAGGGATTACAGCGGGGTGCGGGAGAGTGGACTGCGTAAAATAGATGAGGATGGTGATGATGATGGAGATGTTGATGAAGACGATCACCGCGGTGATGATTCCCCTCCCGATGGCACTTCGGCACCACCGAGAGAGAGGAGGAGAGGTTCTCCCCCTTGTGCTTCCTCCTCCATGGCCTCCCCCCTAGATGGGGAGAGGTTCTCCCTCTGGTCCTTGGCCTTCATGGCGATGATGGCCCCTCCGGGATCCTCCTCCATGGCCTCCGGTGATGATGGCCCCCTCCGGCAGGGTGCCAGAGAGGGCCTAGATTGATTTCTCGTGGCTACAGAGGCTTGCCGCGGCGGAACTTCCGATCTAGGTTAATTTCTGGGGGTTTCTGTATTTATAGGAATTTTTGGCGTTGGTTTCACGTCAGGGGGGTCTCCGAGTCGTCCACGAGGCAGGGGCCCATGCCCAGGGGGTGGGCGCGCCCCCCACTCTCGTGGACAGCCCGGGACTCTTCTGGCCCAACTCTTTTGCTCCAGGGGCTTATTTTGGTCCATAAAAAATCAACAAAAATTGGCACGTCAATTGGACTCCGTTTGATATTCCTTTTCTGTAAAACTCGAAAACAAGGAAAAAACATAAACTGGCACTGGCACTGGACTCTAGGTTAATAGGTTAATCCCAAAAATCATATAAAATAGCATATAAATGCATATAAAACATCTAAGATGGATAATATAATAGGATGAATACTTCATAAATTATAGATACGTTGGAGACATATCACCCGGCCCCATATTGAAGAAAGCTAAGCCCGTTATGGGACGTGGAACCGTTCTGGAGGCGTGGCTCGATAAGCCATGCAAAATACACACGACGCGGGACACCGAATCAACCCACGGCCTCGGAGCATGTTGGATACTCCGGCAAGTGCCCAAGAGCGGCGAGGATATCCTCACCAAAGACACCCCCAAGCACGGCGACCTCAGAGTACTGACGGTCTTCGAGACTTTCGCTTCAAACAATCGGCGCAAGAGGGCACTCCGTGACCTCGCCGAAATCTGCCAAGTCGCAGCAATAAACCCCTAGAACGACAGGGCTATAACTTTCAATGCGAGTGATGAACCAAGAATCCGGTCAGTCCGGGCACCAGCCGCCTTGGTCCTCAATCCAATTGTGGATGGCTTTCGGCTCACTAAAGTGCTCATGGACGGCGGTAGCGGGCTAAACCTCATCTACGAGGACACACTCAATAAAATGGAAATATACAGGAGCCGCATCGAGCAGAGTAATACGACCTTCCGAGGAATCATTCCCAGCCGGGAGGCGCGGTGCGCGGGGAAAATCACACTTGACGTGGTATTCGGCACGCCGGAGAACTACCTGTCCGAAGAAATAACCTTCCAAGTGGCCCCTTTTAACAGTGGATATCATGCCCTATTGGGGCGAGATGCGTTCACACGCTTTCAAGCCATACCTCACTACGGGTATATGAAGCTCAAGATGCCCGGGCCCAATGGTATTATTACTCTCGCTAGTGATCCGGACATACCCCTCCACGCCGAAAACAAAACCGCATGCCTGGCCCTCGAGGCACTGTCCGAGGCCCTCGCGGCCGAAGAGTTAACCGCACTACGCTCCACGGTGGACATGTACGATGTAATCCTTGATAAATGCCCCAAATCCACCTCTTTCAAACCAGCAGACGAAATAGTCAAATTTCAGGTCCACCCAATGGACCCCAAGAAGACAGCCTCCATTGGGGCACAGCTGGACCCAACGATTGACGTTGCACTACAAGCGTTCCTACGCGAAAACTGGGACATATTCTCCTGGCACCCTTCTGATATGCCAGGAATCCCACGCAGGTTGGCCGAACACAGCCTCAATATACTGAAGGGATATAAGTCGGTCAAGCAAACACTGCGGCGCTTTTTCGAACCCAAACGACAAGCTATGGGGGAGGAGCTGGCCAAGTTAATTGAGGCCAGATTCATCAGAGAAATAAAACATCCGGACTGGCTAGCAAACCTGGTGATGGTACCAAAGAAGGATAAATCCTGGCGCCTGTGCATCGATTTCAAAGTCCTCAACAAGGCCTGCACTAAGGATCCCTTCCCCCTCCCCCGCATCGATCAGATTATCGATGCTACCACAGGACACGACTCACTGTGTTTCCTTGACGCATACTCCGGATACCATCAAATCAAAATGAAGGAGTCCGATCAAGGCACAACGGCATTCATTACCCTATACGGGCCTTTCTGCTTCAACACTATGCCCTTCGGGCTCAAAAACGTCGGCGCCACCTACCAACGCATGATTCAAACATGCCTCGAGAAACAAATCGGCAATATAGTTGAAGCATATGTGGATGACGTAGTCATCAAGACTAGGCACGTCGAGTCACTAATAGACGACATGCGTCTCACATTCGACAACCTCCGTACATATGACATGAAGCTCAATCCGGAAAAGTGTGTTTTCGGCGTTCCCGTTGGAAAACTATTGGGCTTCATTGTTTCCAATAGAGGAATTGAGGCCAATCCAGCCAAAATTTGGGCTTGTCACAATTTGCTATACCAACAGAGCTTAAACAGGTCCAAAAACTAGCCGGATGCATGGCAGCTTTAAGCCGCTTTATCTCCAGATTAGGAGAAAAAGCATTGCCACTGTTTCGCCTTCTCCGATGCACCGACCACTTCAAGTGGACGGACGCGACAACGGCCGGACTGGAAGAAATAAAGGCTCTTGTAGCGAGTAACCCAATCCTAGCCGCGCCGAGCATTGGTGAACCAATGTTATTATACATCTCCGCAACACACCAGGTGGTGAGCACGGTGCTCGTCGTTGAACGAGAGGCGGACGGACACAAATTCCCACTCCAGAAACCGGTATACTACATATCCACTGTCCTCACACCATGCAAATACCGGTACCCTCATTACCAAAAGATAGCATACGCGGTCGTCATGGCATCCCGAAAGCTACGACACTACTTCCAAGAGTGCTCTATCACGGTGGCTTCCGAAGTTCCACTCAATGACATAATAAACAACCGCGACGCTACGGGTCAGATTACCAAGTGGGCCATTGAGCTCCTGCCATTTGATATAACATACAAACCACGCCGGGCCATTAAATCCCAAGTATTGGCCGACTTCGTCGCCGAATGGACAGAGGCCGAACTCCCTAAAGAGTACGACACATATTCCAACTGGGTCATGTACTTCGATGGCTCTAAAATGCTGGCCGGTTTAGGAGCAGGCGTCGTTTTAACGTCCCCCACTGGAGACACAGTCTAGTACGTACTCCAAATATTGTACACAGACTCCAACAACGCAGCCGAATACGAGGCCTTATTGCACGGTCTTCGGATGGCCACCTCAATGGGTATACAACGCCTGGAGGTGCGCGGGGACTCCAATCTCGCAATATCCCAAATAAATGGAGACTTCGACGCCAAAGATCCGAAGCTGGCGGCCTATCGTAACGCCATACTCAAAATATCAGCTCGGTTCGAGGGACTCAAGTTTCATCATGTGGCTCGAGAAAGCAATCAAGAGGCGGACGTCCTTGCTCGCATGGGCGCCAAGTGCGATCCCGTCCCGCCTAACATCTTTTTGGAAAGGCTCTTCAAGCCACCCGTGGTGTGGCAGGATGAGAGCGGCAACACTAGTCCGGATCCGATGACACCCCCAGATTCCGAACACAATATTGATATCATCGGGGGCTCAGCCACCGAGATAACACCATCGGCCCAGCTAATAATGGCAGCAATTGCCCCATGGACCGAGCCCTTCTTGGCCTACCTTAATAGGCGAGAGCTCCCTGAGGACCAGAATGAGGCTCGCTGCATTGTTAGGCGCTCGAAAGCCTACAAGGTCCATGATGGAGAGCTCTACAAGAAAAGTGCTACCGGAGTCCTTCAAAGGTGTATCTCCGAAGAAGAGGGACGGTAGCTCCTGGCCGAAATCCATGCTGGCCTCGGCGCTTACCACGTCGCAGCTCGGGCCCTTGTAAGTAAGGCTTTCCGTACAGGTTTTGTTTGGCCGGCGGCCCGAACAGATGCACAGGACCTGGTCCAACGTTGTGTCGGATGCCAGCTTTTCGCCAATCAAAGGCATATGCCGCCTACTCCTCTACAAACAATCCCCAATGCTTGGCCTTTGGCGGTCTGGGGGCTTGATATGGTCGGACCCCTTAATAGGAGTCGGCGTGCTTCTTGTCGCCCCCTCCGAGGAGCACTTGAAGTACATCGTCCAGATGCATTTTGCCCGGGAAGAGGCAACCAACAATACAACAGAGTATGAAGGGCTCCTTGCCGTGCTCAGGATTGCCGTAGAATTGGGAATTAAGAAGCTGATCATTCGAGGAGATTCACAGCTCGTGGTGAGACAAGTCAACAAGGATTACCAAAGCCCATTAATGGAGGCATATGTTGAGGAAGTGAGAAGATTGGAGGAACGCTTTGACGGATTGCAAATAGAGCACGTACCTCGTGCGGAAAACAGCATAGCTGATCATCTGCCAAAGTGTGCTGCGCAGAAGCTTCCTGTGGAACCAGGGACTTTTGTTCTCCATCTTACTCATCCCTCCATATCCCTAGCAACAATGGCCCGGAAAAGGATAAAGTGGGACTCCAGTAGGCCTCTCCCGGTAGAGCCATCCGCTCCTGGCAAAGACCCTACCGAAAATAACTCCTCGCCACCTGCCGGACCGCACCCTCTAGCCGGGCCCATGGTCCCTGCGAACGAGGAATGGGCCCCACAGTAGAGGAGATGCCGCTAGTCCTTGTTGCCAAGCCCCATGCTCCAACTTGGGCAAGGCACATAGTCTACTTCCTCCAAACCGGAGAGCTTCCCGGCGACCAAGATGAAGCTGAAAGAGTAGCCCAGAGGGCCAGTATGTATCAGTTTGTCGATGACACTCTATACAGAAGGAGGCCCAATGGTGTGAAATTGAAGTGCATCTGCTGGGAAGAAGGAAAGGAACTGCTCGCTGAGATACACAAAGGCATGTGCGGCTCCCACATTGGATCAAGAGCATTAGTTGGGAAAGTATTCCGGCAAGGATTCTATTGGCCCACAGCCCTCCAAGATGTGGTCGAGCTAGTCACCAAGTGTGAAGCCTGCCAATTCCATTCCAAGAAGATCCACCTGCTTGGCCAAGCCCTTCAGACAATCCCTTTATCATGGCCATTTTCGGTCTGGGGGCTCGATATACTCGGCCCCTTCCCCCGAGCAATCGGGGGCTTTGAATTCTTGTTCATTTCTATCGACAAGTTTACAAAGTGGCCGGAAGTGACTGCCGTGAGAAAGGTGACTGCTCAGTCAGCTATCAAGTTCTTGAAAGAATTGGTGTGCCGTTTTGGAGTCCCGGCAAGGATCATTACCGACAACGGCACCTAGTTCGCGAGCAGCGCCTTCATGCAATATGTTCATGCCCTCGGATGCAAGATCTCATTTGCCTCTATTGCACATCCCAGAAGCAATGGACAAGCTGAGAGGGCGAACGTTGAAGTGCTGCGAGGACTCAAGACAAGAACCTTTGATACACTACAGAAGCTCGGCAGGCGGTGGATCGATGAGCTGCCGGTAGTTCTCTGGTCCCTCAGAACGACACCAAATCGAGCTACCGGGCAGACTCCCTCCTCCCTAGTCTATGGGGCAAAAGAGTTATCCCCACGGAACTCATTTACGGGTCGCCTCGAGTGCTTGCCTATGATGAAGTAGCGCAAGATCAGCACCGGCGTGACGACGCTGTGCTACTCGAGGAGAACCGTCTCCGGGCTGCTATGCGTGCTGCACGCTATCAGCAAGCCCTACGTCGCTATCATAGCCACAGGGTTCATGCCCCATGTTTTGAGGAAGGCGACCTTGTCCTTAGGCGCGTTAAGTCCGCCAAGGGTACAAACAAGTTGACACCAAAGTGGGAAGGCCCTTACCGGGTAGTACGAGTCACCTGACCTGGTGCAGTCCGTCTAGAGACCGGAGATGGCATTCAATTGCAAAACACATGGAATATTGAGCATCTCCACAAGTTCTACCCGTAAGGTGCGGCTGTTAGGCCTTGCCCGGCAGCCACCCTTTTGTACAGGCCTAGCCTCAGCTGCATGTAATCCCTTGTACAACGCCAGGGCGATGACCCTGAGCAAGAGAGAAATAAACGAAGCGCTGGGGCCCCCCCGACCAAGTTGCATGCATGCACAAGCATTCCAAGAGGACTGCATAAGCATTTCATGAGCATTTGCATATGCATATAGAAAGGATCGCATCTTGCATCATTCCCATCTGCATGAAGCTGCAGGTTCGTGCCGTGAACTTTGCCTCTACAAGGAGTTGGGAAGATGGACCAACATTGCGATCTCCGGCAAGCCAAACAGATAAGTTCGACCCCTTGTCCATTAGTGTTCTGTAGCTATGACTGGTGCATGAGAAAACCTCGCCACTCTTTTGAGACTTAGGTGCTCCCATCCTTGACTCGAACGTTGCTTCGGTCAGGATGGTCGTAGTGGCCTTTAGTAAATGAAGTTGGCGGGGGGCTGGTACCTTTATTTTTGCTCGGTAGACTCAGTTCTTCAGCAAACAAGAGGGTACCGGCAGGGTAGCCTGCCAGGAAAAACTCATTTATTTACACTAAGGAGGCATCCCACCTCTGCATGGACATATACATGCACGAGTTCCTCGCAAGGTTCATCTTTTTCATTAATATGCTGATAATACAAGTGCAAGCATTACAGAACACAAACATGGACTCGAGAGATTACATTATTTGAATTAAAATTTGGCAAGTGCCTACAAGTTCAAGATTGAAAAAAGATAAGTGCCCCGTAATCTCCTCTTTTCGTTTTCCCTCCTGCCAGGCACTACGGTGGAAGGAGGAAAAGACAAGAAAGGCACCCAAGAAGGAGCCCACCCCGGTTTGGTCGCGGCCCACTGGGCGCAATCTGACAAGATCGGGAGTGGCAAGGCTGCGAAGGAGGGGCACGGAGGGCAGAGCGGCGTCCCTCTAGTTGCCGCCTCCAGAGCCAACAAGAAGCCCCGGCTCGTCCGGGAGGCGAAGGCGCCAAGAGAACATCCCTCCCCAGCTATCACCCTAGGAGGCTGGTGATGATGGTGCCGGGGAGGGAGGAGAAGAACGGAAAGATGAGGCGGCAGGTCGCCGGTCGGAGGCAAAGGCATCCACGCCATCGTACTCCGAGCTGACTCCCTCCTACCCGCCTTCTCCGTCTTCCCTCGTTTTCTCCTCATCACCGTTGCTCCCGAGAAGCACCAGGTCCCCAGCCCGGCGGCTTCTCCGGAGAGACGACGAGTGTCCAAGACGGCCAGGGGGCTCGAAGCGCACTGCTCCCCACCTCGGCGGGCAGGAAGGCGCGCCTCTTGTTGACATCGGCCCCAAGACCTCCGGGAGGAGAAGTGTTGGGATTACCAACGATCCCCAGCCCCGCCTCCCGGACGAGCACCGAAGACGCCTGGGGCTTGATTGTCCGGCCCATAAGCAGCGGTAGCCCAGGACTGGGCACCACACCACCCAGCGGGCGACCACCCGTGGCAGAAGGGGCAAGCGATTCCCCACAACGGGGAAGCTTGGTATCCCCCGCACCACAAGCGGCACACCCACGACACCTTCTCCAAACAAGGACCAGGCTCACTCCCCGAGCACCGGCACCAGCATTTGGCGACACCAGCTCCAAACAAGAGCCCGGGGGCTGGCCCCAGGCTCTTCCCTTTGACACAACCAATAAGAAGAAGAAAACAAAGGAGGGGGAGCACAAAGATGGATAGCTCTGCCCTCTCTCCACCTCCCCATTTCATAGGTGGGCCGGGGAGGGGAGCCGCTCCCTCAACGGGCGGCCACCGTCCTCCTCCACCAATTCAAGAAGGTCGGGCCCTCGCCTTGATGCTCTCCCGCGCCACGCGCCTCCGTTACCTACCCCTCGTGATGCATGCAACATATGTGGCTAAGGATAAGGGCATGGTGGGAAGAGTGAATTGGCAGTTTCTACCCCGTGCGTTAAGTCATTCACAGGCCATTACAAGGGCGTCCCCACCACTGTTGGCTTTACATGACGCACAGGGAAATCGAAAACTGACCCAAGCTCAAGATTAATGAAGAAGGAAAGAAGACCTCAAGAGGCCAGCCTATTCAGCACCCCCGCCTATGCACTTATTAGGCCCTACCCCGATGATGCCCGGCAGCGCGTACGGGGCAGGCCCGGGGGCTTCTGTCGGTGCAACAAACCCTAGGTCTGTTGCCCAGACTGTGCACATGCACAGGAGCAGGATTGATGCACCAACCCAAGTCAGAGTACAAGGAACCAAGAGCTTCGAAGGACCATCATGCAGATCAAGAGGACCAATATCAAGCCAGAGAAACAAGGTGCCACCAGGAGAAAAGCCTCCCTTGCTGGACAGACGAGCTCGGCAAGGACGGGATCACCCTCGGGAGAAAATGTTCAAGACGTCCCGGCAGGGCCTACCGGGACTCACGGAGGCAAAACCACTTCACCCAACCACTCCGCCACGACCCATGTCGTCAATCAGTGCGGTGGCAAGCCACAAAGTGACTAAGTGGCAGCAATTTGCCACATGGCAGCCTCTTTCTACAGGAAACGCCTACAGATGACACCCATCCTATGACGTGTTAAGCAAGCAGGCGTGGAGCTAGCGAGACAGCCCGACAAGGCTTGCCGGGCAACCAATGATGTGACGCTAAGCGGTGCATTTAATGCACCCTGTCAGCCTGTAGAGTTAGGTATGATAGCACTGTTTGCTATCTTATCAGTGCATAATGACTACTTTGCCATTGTGGTAACCCCTTAATCTATAAAAGGAGGCCCATGGCAACCGTTGAAAGGGTTAGAAGGTTGGACAACACACACACCCATATGCGTGTAGCCCCTGCCGCCCCTACCGGGCAAGTGTACTACGCCCCACCACCATTCTTCCACCATCAATCCACCAAAGCAGGAGTAGGGTTTTACACCCCACGGCGGCCCGAACCTGGGTAAAATCACTTGTGTGATTGTTGCCGCGTTGTCTCACATTCTCCTGCTCTTTGTGCAATGCGACCCACGACAATTACTTTCAACTACTTTATGAACATCAATGCTACCTTTAAAGAGAGTATATTTGCCTCAGTAACTTGTGTTGTGGATATTTCAAGCAATCCCTCTGCTCTCATGCCTTTGAAGACATGTTCTAGTGTCTTGTTCACTCATTTCTGTGTGTATATGTAGTCTTATATGTAGTAAAATATCGAAAATCGTCTTATATTTCTGAACGGAGGTAGTAATAAAATATTTGGTTTCTGTTTGAATTAGAACCAGGTCCGTGGTGGAGATGAAGTTCTCAAAGTCAAGCCGTGTGAACTGGAAGACCTGAGGATGAGTTCTACTGCTAAACTATCCAGCTGCTGTGTCCTTGTCGCCACGTGTCCTGAACTAGTGTTTTCCTGTAGCATAGTTGTCAGGCGTGTTCTCGAGGCTGTACTTGACCATAACAATTTCCTGCTTGTGCCTTCGATTATGAAGGGTATGGTTCTTGTAAAGCTTCCCGACAAATCTAATGCGGACTATCTTCATCGTCATGTTTATGAGTGGAAAGACCACTCTGTTAGGTTCTCCAAGGTTGATGAGATGGTGATGGTGCTGGTAGACATGTCTCACGAAGTCCATGGCCTAGTCAGTTATCCAGGGTTCATCCCGTAGGTCGGTGGCAAGAAATAGTCTCCAGAGTTTAATTAGTGCAACTTTGCTTGTCTGTAATAAGTACTATTGTTCAGTACTTGATTTGTGTGTGCGAACCCTGTATTGTTTAGTACTGCCGCTTTTGGTGTGTGGTGAGTCCTGAGAATAGTCTATGTTAATGTCTGTCCACTCAATTTAGTCTGTATATTTTGAAGAATCCAAATCATCTTTTTTGTGAGGACAGTTTATTGCACCCACCAGGATTTCCAGTCCCATGGATGTTCGCTCCATACGATTTGTCACGGCCTTTGGACTGTCCTGCTTGTGGGAGTAAGCGGTGGCCCTGCATGCCACACATAGTTGGATGATCAATCTTATGTTTAGAACTTGAACAAAGTGATTTCCTGGTAAGGATTCACTCGTGTCACATCAAGTAAATCTTATTGATTTACTGTCTAAATCTTATTGATTTAATGTCATGTTTTCTTACTTTTGCTGCAATTTTACGATGCTGGTTTTGCCATGTGACATTCATCACAGAATAAACCGTTTGGTTTTCTCTATGATAGTTATTTTTGCAGGTTTCACTTCTTATGTCGTGTCAGTAACGAAAGCACTATCCATCACTTGTATTACTGGACACAATTGGATCAGTCTGTTGTCTCAGTACAATCTGAAGCCCTATGATGAACTGCGATTTGGTTTAACAAAGAGGCCAAAATTAGTCCTTCTCGCGTTTCAAAGAAATGAAGAAAAAGACTGGATCACGATCACGGGGCCTAGTCAAGTTAGAAAGCTGAGCATAGCAGACCAGAAACGATCGCTACTATCTCGCACATCGGTACCACCTCGGCAATGGATCGAGCACCCGCACCTTCTTTGACGGCACTTGACCTAGCACTAATAGCGGCAGCAGCTCAGTCCGATCAACCTGAGGATTGGGCACCGACCGCATCAGCGGATCAGGCTGATCTACCGGAGGATCGGGCATCGACACTGGCACCTACCCCGACACCGGCACCATCTCCACAAGGAGCACCATCTCCGGTAGCAGCGGCAGCACTACCAGTCGCACTGGCACGAGCACCAGCAATGGCTCTGGCGCCTGCCAACACTTGCACTTGCATCTGCTCCAGCCCGTGCAGCGGCAACGGAACCAGCAGTTGCACCGGCAACAGACTAGGCTATAGTTTGCACTGCATATACCGAAGTCCTTACAAAAACCGACATCTCCACCTTCTTGGTAAGCATTGGCCGCCCAAAAGCTTCATTCTTTTTTCTTTCCATGTTGTTTCACAAGATTCACTGTGTTGATCTAACTGTTTGTGTATGTCTTCTTGTTTGCAAACAGAGAATTCCTAGAGCAACGAGGGAGTCGTTCAACAATTCGGGCGACCGTAGCCAAGTTTCTCTTACCATGTGCAACCTTGGTGTGAATGAACCTGCTCAATATACCGTAAGTACAAAGGATGGTCGCATGATGATTGATGCTAAAGGATGGTCAAGGTTCAAATCTAAATCAAATCTTTATGGTAGGGGATGATGTCAAAATCGAACTTTGAAATTCTTCAATAGTAACACACAATTGCCGAACTGATCTATCCTCCGAGAGATTTTGATGTAATAATCTGAAGGAAATATGCCCTAGAGGCAATAATAAAGTTGTTATTTATATTTCCTTATATCATGATAAATGTTTATTATTCATGCTAGAATTGTATTAACCAGAAACTTAGTACATGTGTGAATACATAGACAAAACAGACTGTCCCTAGAATGCCTCTACTTGACTAGCTCGTTAATCAAAGATGGTTAAGTTTCCTGACCATAGACATGTGTTGTCATTTGATGAACGGGATCACATCATTAGAGAATGATGTGATGGACAAGACCCATCCGTTAGCTTAGCATAAATGATCGTTTAGTTTTATTGCTATTGCTTTCATCATGACTTATACATGTTCCTCTGACTATGAAATTATGCAACTCCCGAATACCGAAGGAACACCTTGTGTGCTATCAAACATCACAACGTAACTGGGTGATTATAAAGATGCTCTACAGGTGTCTCCGATGGTGTTTGTTGAGTTGGCATAGATCGAGATTAGGATTTGTCACTCTGTGTACCGGAGAGGTATCTCTGCGCCCTCTCGGTAATGCTCATCACTATAATCCTTGCAAGCAATGTGACTAATGAGTTAGTTGCGAGATGATGCATTACGAAGCGAGCAAAGAGACTTGCCGGTAATGATATTGAACTAGGTATGATGATACCGACGATCGAATCTCGAGCAAGTAACATACCGATGACAAAGGGAACAACGTATGTTGTTATGTGATGACCCACAAGTATAGGGGATCTATCGTAGTCCTTTCAATAGGTAAGAGTGTCGAACCCAACGAGGAGCAGAAGGAAATGACAAGCAGTTTTCAGTAAGGTATTCTCTGCAAGCACTGAAATTATCGGTAACAGATAGTTTTGTGATAAGGTAATTCGTAACGGGTAACAAGTAACAAAAGTAAACAAGGTGCAGCAAGGTGGCTCAATCCTTTTTGTAGCAAAGTACAAGCCTGGACAAACTCTTATATAAAGGAAAACGCCCCCGAGGACACATGGAAATTATCGTCAAGCTAGTTTTCATCATGCTCATATGATTCGCGTTCGTTACTTTGATAATTTGATATGTGGGTGGACCGGTGCTTGGGTACTGCCCTTCCTTGGACAAGCATCCCACTTATTATTAACCCCTCTTGCAAGCATCCGCAACTACAAAAGAAGTATTAATGTAAACCTAACCATAGCATGAAACATGTGGATCCAAATCAGCCCCTTACGAAGCAACGCATAAACTAGGGTTTAAGATTCTGTCACTCTAGCAACCCATCATCTACTTATTACTTCCCAATGCCTTCCCCTAGGCCCAAACAATGGTGAAGTGTCATGTAGTCGACGTTCACATAACACCACTAGAGGAAAGACAACATACATCTCATCAAAATATCGAACGAATACCAAATTCACATGACTACTTGTAGCAAGACTTCTCCCATGTCCTCAGGAACAAACGTAACTACTCACAGATCATATTCATGTTCATAATCGGAGGGGTATTAATATGCATAAAGGATCTGAACATATGATCTTCCACCAAATAAGCCAACTAGCATCAACTACAAGGAGTAATCAACACTACTAGCAACCCATGGGTACCAATCTGTGGTTTTGAGACAAAGATCGGATACAAGAGATGAACTAGGGTTTGAATGAGATGGTGCTGGTGAAGATGTTGATGGAGATTGACCCCTCCTGATGAGAGGATCGATGGTGATGATTTCCCCCTCCCGGAGGGATTTTCCCCGGCAGAACAGCTCTGCCGGAGCCCTAGATTGGTTCCGCCAAGGTTCCGCCTCAAGACCGCGGCGCTTCGTCCCGAAAGCTTCCTTCTAATTTTTTCCAAGGCGAAAGACTTCATATAGCAAAATATGGGCACCGGAGGCCTGCCAGGGGACCCACGAGGCAGGGGGCGCGCCCAGGGGGTAGGGCACGCCCCCCACCCTCATGGATGGTGGGTGGCCCCCCTCTGGTGCTTTCTTCGCCCAATATTTTTTATATATTCCAAAACTGACTTTCTGGAGTTTTAGGACTTTTGGAGTTGTGCAGAATAGGTCTCTAATATTTGCTCCTTTTCCAGCCCAGAATTCCAGCTACCGGCATTCTCCCTCTTCATGTAAACCTTGTGAAATAAGAGAGAAAAGGCATATGTATTGTGACATAATGTGTAGTAACAACCCATAATGCAGTAAATATCGATATAAAAGCATGATGCAAAATGGACGTATCATTATGCGGTTTGACCGATAAAGATCTTCGTAGAATATGTAGGAGCCAATATGAGCATCTAGGTTCCGCTATTGCTTATTGACCGGAGAAGTGTCTCGGTCATGTCTACATAGTTCTCGAACCCGTAGGGTCCGCACGCTTAACGTTCGATGACGATTTGTATTATGAGTTTATGTGATTTGATGAACGAATGTTGTTCGGAGGCCCGGATGAGATCACAGACATGACGAGGAGTCTCGAAATGGTCAAGACATAAAGATTGATATATTGGACCATGTTATTCAGACACCGGAAGTGTTCCGGATAGTTTCGGATAAAACCGGAGTGTCGAAGGGGTTACCGAACCCCCCCCGGGGGAAGTAATGGGCCTTAGTGGGCCTTAGGGGAGAGAGAGGGCAGCAGCCAGGAGGTGCCCCCCTCCCCGCAAGGGGAGTCCGAATAGGACTAGGGGAAGGGGGCGCGGCCCCTCTTTCCCTCTCCCTCTCCCTCTCCTTCCTTCTTCTCCTACTTGGACTATGAAAGGGGGAAGCCGATTCCTACTTGGAGTAGGACTCCCCCCTTTGGGCACGCCTCTAGGGATCGGCCGGCCTCCTCCTCCTCCCTCCTTTATATACGGGGGAGGGGGCACCCCATAGACGCACAAGTTGATCTTTAGCCGTGTGTGGTGCCCCCCTCCACAGTTTTCCACCTCGGTCATATTGTCGTAGTGCTTAGGCGAAGCCCTGCATCGGTAACTTCATCATCACCGTCACCACGCCGTCGTGATGACGAAACTCTCCCTCGGCCTCAACTGGATCAAGAGTTCGAGGGACGTCACCGAGCTGAACGTGTGCAGATCGCGGAGGTGCCGTGCGTTCGGTACTTGGATCGGTTGGATCGTGAAGATGTTCGACTACATCAACCGCGTTACTAAACGCTTCCGCTTTCGGTCTACGAGGGTACGTGGACACACTCTCCCCGCTCGTTGCTATGCTTCTCCTAGATAGATCTTGCGTGATCGTAGGCAAATTTTTTGAAATACTACGTTCCCCAACAGTGGCATCCGAGCCAGGTCTATGCGTAGATGTTATATGCACGAGTAGAACACAAAGAGTTGTGGGCGATAATAGTCATACTGCTTACCAGCATGTCATACTTTGATTTGGCGGTATTGTTGGATGAAGCGGCCTAGACTAACATTACATGACCGCGTTCATGAGACTGGTTCTACCGTCGTGCTTTGCACACAGGTGCCTAGAGGGTGTCTGTTTCTCCAACTTTAGTTGAATCGAGTGTGACTATGCCCGGTCCTTGTTGAAGGTTAAAACAGCACACTTGACGAAAAATCGTTGTGGTTTTTGATGTGTAGGTAAGAACGGTTCTTGCTAAGCCCGTAGCAGCCACGTAAAACTTGCAACAACAAAGTAGAGGACGTCTAACTTGTTTTTGTAGGGCTTGTCGTGATGTGATATGGTTAAGACGTGATGATATATAATTTGTTGTATGAGATGATCATGTTTTGTAACAGTTATCGGCAACTGGCAGGAGCCATATGATTGTCGCTTTATTGTATGCAATGTAATCGCCATGTAATTGCTTTACTTTATCACTAAGCGGTAGCAATAGTCGTAGTAGCAATAGTTGGCGAGACGACAATGATGCTTCGATGGAGATCAAGGTGTCAAGCCGGTGATGATGGTGATCATGACGGTGCTTTGGAGATGGAGATCAAAGGCACAAGATGATGATGGCCATATCATATCACTTATACTGATTGCATGTGATGTTTATCCTTTATGCATCTTATTTTGCTTAGTACGGCGGTAGCATTATAAGATGATCTCTCACTAAATTTCAAGGTACAAGTGTTCTCCCTGAGTATGCACCATTGCGACAGTTCGTCGTGCCAAGACACCACGTGATGATTGGGTGTGATAAGCTCTACGTTCACATACAACGGGTGCAAGCCAGTTTTGCTCACGCAGAATACTCGGGTTAAACTTGACGAGCCTAGCATATGCAGATATGGCCTCGGAACACTGAGACCGAAAGGTCGAGCATGAATCATATAGCAGATATGATCAACATAGTGATGTTCACCATTGAAAACTACTCCATCTCACGTGATGATCGGACATGGTTTAGTTGATATGGATCATGTGATCACTTAGATGATTAGAGGGATGTCTATCTAAGTGGGAGTTCTTAAGTAATATGATTAATTGAACTTAAATTTATCATGAACTTAGTCCTGATAGTATTTGCATATCTATGTTGTAGATCAATTGCTCGCGTATAGCTTCCCCATTTTATTTATGATATGTTCCTGGAGAAAACTAAGTAGAAAGTTGATAGTAGCAATGATGCGGACTAGGTCCATGATCTGAGGATTATCCTCATTGCTGCACAGAAGAATTATGTCCTTGATGCACCGCTAGGTGACAAAACTATTGCAGGAGTAGATGCAGACATTATGAACGTTTGAAAAGCTCGGTATGATGACTACTTGATAGTTTAGTGCACCATGCTTTACGGCTTAGAACCGGGACTTCAAAAATGTTTTGAAATGTCACGGAGCATATGAGATGTTCCAAGAGCTGAAATTGGTATTTCAGACTCATGCCCGAGTCGAGAGGTATGAGACCTCTGACAAGTACTTTGCCTACAAGATGGAGGAGAATAGCTCAACCAGTGAGCATGTGCACAGAATGTCTGAGTACTACAATCGCTTGAATCAAGTGGGAGTTAATCTTCCAGATAAGATAGTGATTGACAGAGTTCTCTAATCACTATCACCAAGTTACTGGAACTTCGTGATGAACTATAATATGCAAGAGGTGACGAAAACGATTCCCCGAGCTCTTCGTGATGCTGAAATTGGCGAAGGTAGAAATCAAGAAAAGCATCAAGTGTTGATGGTTGACAAGACCACTAGTTTCAAGTAAAAGGGCAAGGGAAAGAAAGGTAACTTCGAGAAGAATGGCAAGCAAGTTGCCACTCCCATGAAGAAGCCCAAAGCTAGACCTAAGCCTGAGACTGAGTGCTTCTACTGCAAAGGGACTGGTCACTGGAAGAGGTACTGCCCCAAGTATTTGGCGGATAAGAAGGATGGCAAAGTGAACAAAAGTATATATGATATACATGTTATTGATGTGTACTTTACTAGTGTTCATAGTAACCCCTGGGTATTTGATATTGGTTCAGTTGCTATGATTAGTAACTTGAAACAGGAGTTACAAAATGAACAAAGACTAGTTAAGGGCGAGGTGACGATATGTGTTGGAAATGATTACAAGGATGATAAGATCACCACCGCATACTCCCTCTACCTTCGGGATTAGTATTGGAACTAAATAAATGTTATTTGGTGTTTGTGTTGAGCATAAATATGATTGGATCATGTTTGTTGCAATACAGTTATTCATTTAAGTCAAAGAATAATTGTTGTTCTGTTTACATGAATAAAACCTTCTATGGTCTTACATCCAATGTAAATGGTTTACTGAATCTCGATCATAGTGATACACATAATATTGATGCCAAAAGATATAAAGTTGATAACGATAGTGCAATTATTTGTGGCACTGCCGTTTAGGTCATATTGGTGTAAAGCGCATGAAGAAACTCCATGCTGATGGGCTTTTGGAATCACTTGATTATGAATCACTTGATGCTTGTGAACCATGCCTCATGGGCAAAATGACTAAGACTCCGTTCTCCGGAACAATGGAGCGAGCCACTGACTTATTGGAAATAATACATACTGATGTATGCGGTCCGATGAGTGTTGAGGCTCGCGGCGGGTATCATTACTTTCTGACCTTCACAGATGATTTAAGCAGATATGGGTATATCTACTTAATGAAACACAAGTCTGAAACATTTGAAAAGTTCAAAGAAATTCAGAGTGAAGTTGAGAATCGTCGTAACAAGAAAATAAAGTTTCTACGATCTAATCGCGGAGGCAAATATTTGAGTTACGAGTTTGGCCTTCATTTAAAAACAGTGTGGAATAGTTTCACAACTCATGCCACCTGGAACACCACAGCGTAATGGTATGTCTGAACGTTGTAACCATACTTTATTAGACATGGTGTGATCTATGATGTCTCTTACCGATTTACCACTATCGTTTTGAGGTTATGCATTAGAGACAATTGCATTCACGTTAAATAGGGCACCATCTAAATCTGTTGAGATGACACCGTATGAACTGTGGTTTGGCAAGAAACCTAAGCTGTCGTTTCTTAAAGTTTGGGATTGCGATGCTTATGTGAAAAAGGTTTAGCCTGATAAGCTCAAACCCAAATCGGAGAAGTGCGTCTTCATAGGATACCCAAAAGAAACTGTTGTCTATCACAGATCCGAAGGCAAGATCTTTGTTGCTAAGAGTGGATCCTTTCTAGAGAAGGAGTTTCTCTCGAAAGAAGTGAGTGGGAGGAAAGTACAACTTGATGAGGTAATTGTACCTTCTCTCGAATTGGAAAGTAGCTCATCACTGAAATTAGTTCCAGTGATGCTTACACCAATTAGTTAGGAAGTTAATGATGATGATCATGAAACTTCAGATCAAGTTACTATCGAACCTCGTGGGTCAACCAGAGTACGGTCCGCACCAGAGTGGTACGGTAATCCTGTTCTGGAAATCATGTTACTAGACCATGACGAACGTACGAACTATGAGGAAGCGATGATGAGCCCAGATTCCACGAAATGGCTTGAGGCCATGAAATCTGATATGGGATCCATGTATGAAGAACAAAGTGTGGATCGATGATCGGCAAGTCATTGAGAATAAATGGATCTTCAAGAGGAAGATGAACGCTGATAGTAGTGTTACTATCTACAAAAGCTCAAATTGTCGCAAAAAGTTTTCGACAAGTTCAAGGTGTTGACTACGATAAGATCTTCTCACTCGTAAGCGATGCTTAACTCTGTCCGAATCATGTTAGCAATTGCCACATTTTATGAAATCTCGCAAATGGATGTCAAAACTACATTCCTTAATGGATTTCTTAAAGAAGAGTTGTATATGATGCAACAAGAAGGTTTTGTCAATCCTAAAGGTGCTAACAAAGTGTGCAAGCTCCAGCGATCCATCTATGGACTAGTGCAAGCATCTCAGAGTTGGAATATACGCTTTGATAGTGTGATCAAAGTATATGGTTTTATACAGACTTTTGGAGAAGCCTGTATTTACAAGAAAGTGAGAGGGAGCTTTGTAGCATTTCTGATATTATATGTGGATGACATATTATTGATCGGAAATGATACTGAATTTCTGAATACCATAAAAGGATACTTGAATAAGAATTTTTCAATAAAAGACCTCAGTGAAGCTACTTACATATTGGGCATCAAGATCTATAAAGATAGATCAAGACACTTGATAAGACTTTCAATGAGTACATACCTTGATAAGATTTTGAAGGAGTTCAAAATGGATCAGTCAAAGAAGGAGTTCTTACCTGAGTTGTAAGGTGTAAAGTTGAGTAAGACTCAAAACACGACCACGACAGAAAATAGAAAGAGAATGAAAGTCATTCCCTATGCCTCAGCCATAGGTTCTATAAAGTATGCTATGCTATGTACCAAACCTATTTGTGTACCTTGCCATGAGTTTGGCAAGGAGGTACGATATTGATCTAGGAGTGGATCACTTGATAGCGGGCAAAATTATCCTTAGAAGACTAAGGAGATATTTATCGGTTATGGAGGTGATAAAGAGTTCGTCGTAAAGAGTTACGTCGATGCAAGCTTTGACACCGATCTGGATGACTCTGAGTCTCAATCTGGATACATATTGAAAGTGGGAGCAATTAGCTAGAGTAGCTCTGTGCAGAGCATTGTAGACATAGAAATTTGCAAAATACATACAGATCTGAATGTGGCAGACCCGTTGACTAAACTTCTCTCACAAGCAAAACATGATCACTCTTTGGGGTTAATCACATAGCGATGTGAATTAGATTATTGACTCTAGTAAACCCTTTGGGTATTAGTCACATGGAGATGTGAACTAATCACATAAAGATGTGAACTGTTGGTGTTAAATCACATGACGATGTGAACTAGATTATTGACTCTAGTGCAAGTAGGAGACTCAAGGAAATATGCCCTATGATACGTCTCCAACGTATCTATAATTTATGAAGTATTCATGCTATTATATTATCCATCTTGGATGTTTTATGGGCTTTACTATGCACTTTTATATTACTTTTGGGACTAACCTATTGACCCAAAGCCCAGTGCCAGTTTCTGTTTTTTTTCCTTGTTTCAGTGTTTCACAGAAAAGGAATATCAAACGGAGTCCAAATGGAATGAAACCTTCGGAAAAGTTATTTTTGGAAAGAAAGCAATTCGGGAGACTTGGAGTGCACGTCAGGGGATCAACGAGGAGAGCACGAGGCAGGGGGCGCGCCCTCCACCCTCGTGGGCCCCTCATGGCTCCCCTTACCGACTTCTTTCGCCTATATATTCCCATATACCCTAAAACCTTCGGAGAGCATAATAGATCGGGAGTTCCGCCGCCGCAAGCCTCTGTAGCCACCAAAAACCAATCGGGACCCTGTTCCGGCACCCTGCCGGAGGGGGGATCCATCACCGGTGGCCATCCTCATCATCCCGGCGCTCTCCATGACGAGGAGGGAGTAGTTCACCCTCGGGGCTGAGGGTATGTACCAGTAGCTATGTGTTTGATCTCTCTCTCGTGTTCTTGAGGTGGTACGATCTTGATGTATCGCGAGCTTTGCTATTATAGTTGGATCTTATGATGTTTCTCCCCTCTACTCTCTTGTAATGGATTGAGTTTTCCCTTTGAAGTTATCTTATCGGATTGAGTCTTTAAGGATTTGAGAACACTTGATGTATGTCTTGCCGTGCCTATCTGTGGTGAAAATGGGATATCACATGATCCACTTGATGTATGTTTTGGTGATCAACTTGCGGGTTCCGTCCATGAACCTATGCACAGGGGTTGGCACACGTTTTCGTCTTGACTCTCCGGCAGAAACTTTGGGGCACTCTTTGAAGTACCTTGTGTTGGTTGAATAGATGAATATGAGATTGTGTGATGCATATCATATAATCATGCCCACGGATACTTGGGGTGACATTGGAGTATCTAGGTGACATTAGGGTTTTGGTTGGTATGTGTCTTAAGGTGTTATTCTAGTACGAACTCTATGATAGATCGAACGGAAAGAATAGATTCATTTTATTTTACTACGGACTCTTGAATAGATCGATCAGAAAGGATAACTTTGAGGTGGTTTCGTACCCTACCATAATCTCTTCGTTTGTTCTCTGCTATTAGTGACTTTGGAGTGACTCTTTGTTGCATGTTGAGGGATAGTTATATGATCCAATTATGTTATTATTGTTGAGAGAACTTGCACTAGTGAAAGTATGAACCCTAGTACTTGTTTCAACACATTGCAATACCGTTTACGCTCACTTTTATCATTAGTTACCTTGTTGTTTTTATATTTTCATATTACAAAAACCTATATCTACCATCCATATTGCACTTGTATCACCATCTCTTCGCCGACCTAGTGCACCTATACAATTTACCATTGTATTGGGTGTGTTGGGGACACAAGAGACTCTTTGTTATTTGGTTGCAGGGTTGTTTGAGAGAGACCATCTTCATCCTACACCTCCCACGGATTGATAAACCTTAGGTCATCCACTTGAGGGAAATTTGCTACTGTCCTGCAAACCTCTGCACTTGGAGGCCCAACAACGTCTACAAGGAGAAGGTTGTGTAGTAGACATCAAGCTCTTTTCTGGCGCCGTTGCCGGGGAGGTGAGTGCTTGAAGGTATATCTTTAGATCTTGCAATCAAATCTTTTTGTTTCTTGTTTTATCACTAGTTTAGTCTATAAAAGAAAACTAAAAATGGAATTAAGGATGCCTCATATGCTTCATCTTTTTAATGTCTTTCGTGAGAATGATGGAAAGGAAAATTGTGCTCAATTGCTAGAAGAAGAATGCATTAAAATGTTTGGTACTAGATCTTTGTATGATGAGCATGATTGCAATGTTGTTAGTATGAATTCCTTGAATATCCATGATGCTAATGATATGCAAAGCCACAAGCTTGGGGAAGCTATGTTTGATGAAGATGATATTTTTTGTCCCCCAAGCTTTGATGAGCAAATTTACTATGATGAAAGCATGCCTCCTATCTATGATGATTATTGTGATGACACGTATGCTTTAAAAAATAATGATAACAATGAAACTTGTCATCTTGATCTTAATTTTCAATCATATGATAGTTATTTTGTTGAGTTTGCTCCCACTACTATTCATGAGAATAAATTTGATTATGTGGAGAGTAGTAAAAATTCTATACTTGTAGATCATGAAAAGAGTGCTTTAGGTGCTGGTTATATTGTTGAATTCATTCATGATGCTACTGAAAATTATTATGAGGGAGGAATATATACTTGTACGAATTGCAATAATATCAAGTTTCCTCTCTATGTGTAAAAGTTTTAAAGTTATGCTTGTTTTGCCTTCCTATGCTAGTTGATTATTGTTCCCATAAATTGTTTGCTCACAAAATCTCTATGCATAGGAAGTGGGTTATACTTAAATGTGTTAGTCATATTCTTCATGATGCTCTCTTTATGTTTCAATTCTTATCTTTTATGTGAGCATCATTGAAATCATCATGCCCAGCTAGGGGCGTCAAACGTTAGCGCTTGTTGGGAGGCAACCCAATTTTATTTTTGTTTCTTGCATTTTGGTTCTGTTTAGTAATAAATATTTGTTCTAGCCTCTGGTTAGATGTGGTCTTATGTTTTAATTAGTGTTTGTGCCAAGTAAGACCTATAGGATCTTCTTGGATGATAGTTATTTGATCTTGCTGAAAATTCCAGAAACTTTCTATTCACGAAAACAATTGTTTAAAATCACTAGAATATGATAAAATACTGATTCCAATTGCAGCTGATCAATAAACAAATTGTATAGGTCGTCCTATTTTGGTAGAATTTTTTGAGTTCCAGAAGTTTGCGTTAGTTACAGATTACTACAGACTGTTCTGTTTTTGACAGATTCTGTTTTTCGTGTGTTGTTTGCTTATTTTGATGAATCTATGGCTAGTAAAATAGTTTATAAACCATAGAGAAGTCGGAATACAGTAGGTTTAACACCACTAAAAATAAAGAATGAGTTCATTACAGTAGCTTGAAGTGGTGTTTTCTTTTCTTTCGCTAACGGAGCTCACGAGTTTTCTGTTGAGTTTTGTGTTGCGAAGTTTTCAAGTTTTGGGTAAAGATTCGATGGACTATGGAATAAGGAGTGGCAAGAGCCTAAGCTTGGGGATGCCCAAGGCACCTCAAGGTAATATTCAAGGATAACCAAGAGCCTCTTTCGTCTTCGTTCATCGGTAACTTTACTTGGAGCTATATTTTTATTCACCACATGATATGTGCTTTGCTTGGAGCGTCGTTTTATTTTCTTTAGCTTTGCTTGCTGTTTGAATAAAATACCAAGATCTGAAATTCTTAAATGAGAGAGAGAGTCTTCACATAGCTACATAATTATTTAACTACTCATTGATCTTCACTTATATCTTTTTGGAGTAGTTTGTCATTTACTCGTGTGCTTCACTTATATCCTATGAGTAAATAGTTGAATGATTTGAATATCATAAATCTGAAATTATATATGTTTCATATGCTTATCCCATGGGGAGTAATGACTTCACATATAAGAAGTATAGGTGGTAAATTTATTAAAGGTTAGCAAACTTTGTATTGGTCACTTGAACAATTCATGAAAGAATATTGAAGGAAGAGAGATTTCACATATAAATATACTATCTTGGACATCTTTTATGATTGTGAGCCCCATTAATTATTTTCAAACCTGAGCAAATTAGTTGAAGTTGGACAAGGAAGACAACATAATGAGTTATGTTTGGGTATATTTGTATAGAAGTTATATTGTTATGGATCCTCTAACATGTGGTGCTTGCTATTTAGAATCCTTTGCTAGCCAAAATATCTGTACTAAGCGGGAATACTGCTTGTGCATCCAAAATCCTTGAACCAAGTTCCTTCCATGAGTGTCCACCATATCTACCTATATGCGGTATTTACCTGCCGTTCCAAGTAAATTTGCATGTGCCAAACTCTAAACCTTCAAATAATAATCTGTTTTGTATGCCCGAATCGCTCATGTAGCGACCAGGGGCTGTCAGTATATTCCATGCTAGGTGGGTTATTCTCACGATGAGTGGACTCCGCTCATCATTCACGAGAAAATGGCTGGTAACTGGGATGCCCGGTCCTATGATCATCAAAAACAAATTCGCAAATAATTTAAACAAACTCCCCCAGGATTGTTGAAAGTTGGACGGCACCCGTTGTTTCGGACAAGCCGTGGAGTCTGATTGTTGGTGGAGGGGGAGTAAAATATTTACCTTTCTGTTTGGGAACCGCCTATAATATATCTAGTATGGAAGATATTGGGAACTCTTAGTCGTTATGTTGACAATGAAAGCATACCTCTCAAAATTATTTTCATCTCTGTTTTAGCTTCGAGCTCTGGCACCTCTGCAAATCCCTACTTCCCTCTGCGAAGGGTCTATCTTTTACTTTTATGCAAGAGTCAGTAGTGTTCCTTCTCATTCCAACCTACTCTTTAGTTGTCAAGCATCATGTGATGGAAAGATCTAAGCATATATGGCCATTCAAATATATTTGAGCATGAATTATTACTATTGACATTACCCTTGAGGTAAAAGGTTGGGAGGCGAAACATTAAGCCCCTATGAGTTGAACTACTGTTATGACATATAATGATGCTAGAAAAGGTGATTGAAATTATCAGTGATCAAACTTATGCACCTGCTAGCATTCACACTTCATAAATTATTTCCTTTATCATTTACCTACTCGAGGACGAGCAGGAATTAAGCTTGGGGATGATGATACGTCTCTAACGTATCTCTAATTTATGAAGTATTCATGCTATTATATTATCCATCTTGGATGTTTTATGGGCTTTACTATGCACTTCTATATTACTTTTGGGACTAACCTATTGACCCAGAGCCCAGTGCCAATTTCTGTTTTTCCCTTGTTTCGGTGTTTCGCAGAAAAGAATATCAAACGGAGGCCAAACGGAATGAAACCTTCGGAAAAGTTATTTTTGGAAAGAAAGCAATACGGGAGACTTGGAGTGCACGTCAGGGGATCAACGAGGAGAGCACGAGGCAGGGGGGCGCGCCCACCCCCCTGGGTGTGCCCTCCACTCTCGTGGGCCCCTCGTGGCTCCCCTTACCGACTTCTTTCGCCTATATATTCCCATATACCCTAAAACCTTTGGAGAGCAGAATAGATCGGGAGTTCCGCCGCCGCAAGCTTCTGTAGCCACCAAAAACCAATCGGGACCCTGTTCCGGCACCCTGCCGGAGGGGGGATCCATCACCGGTGGCCATCTTCATCATCCCGGCGCTCTCCATGACGAGGAGGGAGTAGTTCACCCTCGGGGCTAAGGGTATGTACCAGTAGCTATGTGTTTGATCTCTCTCTCTCGTGTTCTTGAGGTGGTACAATCTTGATGTATCGCGAGCTTTGCTATTATAGTTGGATCTTATGATGTTTCTCCCTCTCTACTCTCTTGTAATAGATTGAGTTTTCCCTTTGAAGTTATCTTATCGGATTGAGTCTTTAAGGATTTGAGAACACTTGATGTATGTCTTGCCGTGCTTATCTGTGGTGACAATGGGATATCACGTGATCCACTTGATGTATGTTTTGGTGATCAACTTGCGGATTCCGCCCATGAACCTATGCACAGGGGTTGGCACACGTTTTCGTCTTGACTCTCCGGCAGAAACTTTGGGGCACTCTTTGAAGTACCTTGTGTTGGTTGAATAGATGAATATGAGATTGTGTGATGCATATCATATAATCATGCCCACGGATACTTGGGGTGACATTGGAGTATCTAGGTGACATTAGGGTTTTGGTTGGTATGTGTCTTAAGGTGTTATTCTAGTACGAACTCTATGATAGATCGAACGGAAAGAATAGATTCATTTTATTTTACTACGGACTCTTGAATAGATCGATCAGAAAGGATAACTTTGAGGTGGTTTCGTACCCTACCATAATCTCTTCGTTTGTTCTCTGCTATTAGTGACTTTGGAGTGACTCTTTGTTGCATGTTGAGGGATAGTTATATGATCCAATTATGTTATTATTGTTGAGAGAACTTGCACTAGTGAAAGTATGAACCCTAGTACTTGTTTCAACACATTGCAATACCGTTTACGCTCACTTTTATCATTAGTTACCTTGTTGTTTTTATATTTTCAGATTACAAAAACCTATATCTACCATCCATATTGCACTTGTATCACCATCTCTTCGCCGACCTAGTGCACCTATACAATTTACCATTGTATTGGGTGTGTTGGGGACACAAGAGACTCTTTGTTATTTGGTTGCAGGGTTGTTTGAGAGAGACCATCTTCATCCTACACCTCCCATGGATTGATAAACCTTAGGTCATCCACTTGAGGGAAATTTGCTACTGTCCTACAAAGCTCTGCACTTGGAGGCCCAACAACGTCTACAAGGAGAAGGTTGCGTAGTATACATCACCCTAGAGGCAATAATAAAGTTGTTATTTATATTTCCTTATATCATGATAAATGTTTCTTATTCATGCTAGAATTGTATTAACCGGAAACTTAGTACATGTGTGAATACATAGACAAAACAGAGTGTCCCTAGAATGCCTCTACTTGACTAGCTCGTTAATCAAAGATGGTTAAGTTTCCTGACCATAGACATGTGTTGTCATTTGATGAACGGGATCACAGCATTAGAGAATGATGTGATGGACAAGACCCATGCGTTAGCTTAGCATAAATGATCGTTTAGTTTTATTGCTATTGCTTTCATCATGACTTATACATGTTCCTCTGACTATGAGATTATGCAACTCCCGAATACCGGAGGAACACCTTGTGTGCTATCAAACGTCACAACGTAACTGGGTGATTATAAAGATGCTCTACAGGTGTCTCCGATGGTGTTTGTTGAGTTGGCATAGATCGAGATTAGGTTTTGTCACTCCGTGTATCGGAGAGGTATCTCTGGGCCCTCTTGGTAATGCTCATCACTATAACCTTGCAAGCAATGTGACTAATGAGTTAGTTGCGGGATGATGCATTATGGAACGAGTAAAGAGACTTGCCGGTAACGAGATTGAACTAGGTATGATGATACCGACGATCGAATCTCGGGCAAGTAACATACCGATGACAAAGGGAACAACGTATGTTGTTATGCGGTTTGACCGATAAAGATCTTCGTAGAATATGTAGGAGCCAATATGAGCATCTAGGTTCCGCTATTGGTTATTGACTGGAGAAGTGTCTCGGTCATGTCTACATAGTTCTCGAACCCGTAGGGTCCGCACGCTTAACGTTCGATGACGATTTCTATTATGAGTTTGTGTGATTTGATGACCGAATGTTGTTCCGAGTCCCGGATGAGATCACGGACATGACGAGGAGTCTCGAAATGGCCGAGACAAAAAGATAGATATATTGGACCATGTTATTCGGACACCAGAAGTGTTCCGGATAGTTTCGGATAAAACCGGAGTGCCGGAGGGGTTACCGGACCCCCCCCCCTCGGGGAAGTAATGGGCCTTAGTGGGCCTTAGGGGAGAGAGAGGGCAGCAGCCAGGAGGTGGGGCGCCCCCCCCAAGGGGAGTCCGAATAGGACTAGGGGAAGGGGGCGCGGCCCCACTTTCCCTCTCCCTCTCCCTCTCCTTCCTTCTTCTCCTACTTGGACTAGGAAAGGGGGAAGCCGATTCCTACTTGGAGTAGGACTCCCCCCCTTGGGCGCGCCTCTAGGGGCCGGCCGGCCTCCTCCCTCCCTCCTTTATATATGAGGGAGGGGGCACCCTATAGACACACAAGTTGATCTTTAGCCATGTGCGGTGCCCCCCTCCACAGTTTTCCACCTCGGTCATATTGTCGTAGTGCTTAGGCGAAGCCCTGCGTCGGTAACTTCATCATCACCATCACCACGTCGTCGTGCTGACGAAACTCTCCCTCGGCTTCAACTGGATCAAGACTTCGAGGGACATCGCCGAGCTGAACGTGTGCAGATCGCAGAGGTGCCGTGCTTTCGATACTTGGATCGGTTGGATCGTGAAGACGTTCGACTACATCAACCGCATTACTAAATGCTTCCTCTTTCGGTCTACGAGGGTACGTGGACACACTCTCCCCACTCGTTGCTATGCTTCTCCTAGATCGATCTTGCGTGATCGTAGGCAATTTTTTTGAAATACTACGTTCCCCAACATAGTCTGGCATGGTGAAACGAGTGTCCTGTGTGTATAAGTAGTACGACAGTATTATTTATCACGTAGGATATCATTGATAGAATTGCAACTCTGATTGCTGGTTAGGAATTGTCGTCCGATTTCATTCTAACAGCTGTCGTGCTTTATTCAATTTTCTGTATTTGCCTTGCAACAGCATCTAAAACCAGTGCCATACCGATCGCTTGCAATATGAAAAGCGCTGAGGTAGAACACATGGCCCCCCAAACATGCAGGCCCACCGACTTGTGGCCCATAGTCCAGAACCGTGAGCCTGTCTGAGTATTATATTCTCAGCTGAACCCCCATATTATGTTATGTATATTCCCCTTGATTTTTCTTGTGTATAAAGTTGTGATATAAAAGATTTTTACATTTCTTTACAGAGGGGGTATCTCTGTGTCAAAAATATATTTATGTGTAACTAGTTACTCTTGCCTTTCTACTTCCTTTCGCTGATATGTGGGGCATCTAGCAACGGGGTCCACGTGCCATGCACCAAATTAGAGTGCACAACTACACGGTAGACTCACCCCGGTCGTAGCGCCGCAGTAATGCCCAATGTGGCGTCAAATCACAAAAAAAAAACACCTTTCCAGCTTTAGCAGTAAGTTGGACGGATGAAGCAACAATATTTCACTGGGCCTGAATCCCCTTCTCCCTCGTATGCTTGTTTAGAGAAAACCCCCTCTCGGCGATTGCATAGGGTTTTCTCATGGAGAACTAGGTACGAATTCTTCATCCATCCCCGATAAATCCAAGTCCCTTGGTTACGGGTAATCCTAGGATGGCAGCCGCCGCCGTTGATGCATTTTTCTTCATACTGAATCTAATGTGTTTCATTTGCAGTGCCCAAAGTGCGAGGACCCTACAGGTTTCTGCATCCTCGGCGAGACGCCACACTTGTTCCTTCTCATCCTAATACAGGATTTTAAAACGCGCACAGTATGTTCCTAGAATCCTCTTTTCTATCCGGGAGGGTGGAGTTTTTTGAACATGTTCTCGACTAATTTGGAAATTTGGATTGCTATATTCGGATAAAAGTACTAGTACCATGGTCAACACTGACGTGAAGGAGGAAATTATTTCTAGATTTGGATAGGGAATACATTGTGTTCTCATATTATTTTTCCTGCAATGCATTCCTTGCTCTGCCAGAACACATGTACTCAAAATGGTCGGCCTTGCCATAACTGAATACACTAGTTTACTGGTCACATTGAAGACAAGCCATGGATATAAGTTTCAAGTTGGGTTCATGAACCAAGAAGATCGCTGCTTTTTTATGGCCGAACTTGGATAAACTTTCTCAAGTGTTACGGACTGAAAGTTGGCGCACGAATGTTGATGGAAATAGCAGAACCTGGTCTCATCTTCACTGTGATCTTCCAACCCGACGTCATTCCAATTGTTCATCCATGTTAGTTTTGTATCTGGTTCTTGCTTGTTGCCTCGATTACTTTTTAATCCACTTATTCTGTCTAACTAATCACAATTTAACTTTAGAAGTAGCAATGAATCTCTCACCAAGATGCTACTTCTAACTAATATTTCTTATAATTGGTGGCATGTGTAGGTTATTTCAAAGTTAAGCATGCTACTCGTTTGTTATTCTATAAGAACTCGACTGTTACTGATGGCACTGAAGTTGACTCGGACGATATCCACAAGTTCCTACACTTTAATGATCGTCTTGAGGTCCTTGTGGGGCATTTCAATGGTGGAAGGCCACGTGGGATATGTGTGTCACTGCTGCACACGTTGAACAAGTCCAACCGTGTCGAGAAACTTATGGTATGAGCTATTTTCTGTTATATATGTTGTTCATAAACTCTTGCTTATACACAGTTTTACAGTTATGATATTCTTGAACAGAAACTGCCCGGTTCTATTGTTCCTATACAGATGCCTCACCATGGTCGGGTCAGACTTGCGCTTGGTCACAACATGATGTTTATGTCAACCTACTCCATTCCCCTTGGAGGTGAAAAGATACTTATTCATGGGTGGTCTCAAATAATGAAGGCCCTTCCATCTTGGAGAATAGGACAGAAGGTTATGTTAATGCTTTTCCATGGCTCTAAAGCGAATATCCTGTTTATTGACCACATTGCGAGATGAAGCCACTTTTAGAAGGTTGTGGATGCGCGGGGTGGCGCCTGGGCCTTGTCCTGTGGCTTGGTGGCCTCACCCTTGGTTAACTGTAGGCAAAGTAGCACTGTTCGAGGCATGCTTTGTACGGTTGAACCTGTATAAGTACTCATACTGCTTTCAGTTGTGGTTGTTAAGTGCCCCTACTGGTTTCAGTTAAGGTTGTTAAGTACTCCTGCTGCTTTTACAGTCTGTCGTGTTTCTTCAGTCCTGTCTTCCTCCAGCCACCAAAACCAAACCAGCGCCGGCGGGGCCGCCTGCTTCCGCCTCCCACGGCCGGCTGCGCCCTAGCGCACGCATCACCGCCCCACCGTCTCCTAAATCGTTAACGCCGACGTCCGAGGCCTCGCCGTCGTCCTCCGCGCGCTTTGGTGCGCTCGCCGCAGCGCCGCCCTCTCGCGTTGTCAACATGGTCAACAAACAAGAGGAATCGGGAGAGGACTGTACGTGGAGAGGATGACAGTAGGGGCCCACCATGTCCATGGCTATACGCAAGGAAGTTCCTCATTTTTTGTTATATATACTCCATTGTTAGCGTGTAGAAAAAGAAAATGCTTCCTCCTAGTGGTTTCCTGACATCTGGGACCCACGACATTGTCAGCGTTTATAGTCACTAGACAAGAGAACAACACAAGATCGGCTGACACCTGGGACGTAGTTGCTCGAGCAATATTTTTTTTATTGTTGAGACGGAGCAGGGTTTCAACTGGGCTGTGGCCCGTCTAGCCCAGCTTATATTTTACGTTCACCACATGACCAGCCCAGCTATTTTTTCTTTGTGAAAATGAGCGCAGTTTATTTTTTCTGAAGAATACCCAATCCAGGCCTACTTATTTTTCTACGCCCTGATGGGCTGCAACTCTTTCAAGACGGCTGCAAATCTTGAAAGTAATATGAAATGGGCTGTAAATATAAAAAACAGACGGCAAATTGACAATTACTTTATAATTTCTGATTTTTTTTCACATTTTCAGATTCCAATTTCACTGGGCTTTAATTTAAATATATCTTCAAAGTACTTTAAATCTGGCTCGACATTTTGGTATTAAAAATAGTTTGGACCCCACAAAAATATGCAAAATTTCGTTTAAATTTTTAACCCTGGCCCTGGCCAACAAAAAAAGGACTGCAATAAATTGCATAAGAAGTTGCAATGAGCTGTAAATTATTAAAAAATAGGGAATGATTTGACTTGTGGGCCTATTAAGTTGATGCGCATGCAATATTTTTTTACTTATTATATACGTCAACAAACGATTCTAGCAGACGTAACCGTTGGATGTCAATCCAACGGCCGTCGTGCTTCTTCAATCTCTGATCTTCTTGCTCCACTCACCAAATCCAGCGCCGGCGGGACCGCCTGCTCCCGCCTCCCGTGGCCGGTTGTGCTGCCGCGCAGGCCTCACCGCCCCCTACTACTCCCACCGCTGGCCAGACTATCCCTCTACTCACCCACATCCCTCCGCTGCTATGGCTTCGCCGCCTCCGGGTCATTCCCTTCCCGTCTCGCTGTCGTCCATCGCGCTGGTGTTCTCGGCACGGCGTGGTCAACGTTGTCAACAAACGACAACATCGGAAGAGGGATGTACATGGAGAGGCTGACAGTTGGGACCCACATGGTCCATGGCCGCACGCAAGAAAGTACCTCCTTATTATGCCGAAAATAATGAATACTCCCAATGACAGCTGCGACCCACCAGCTATATCTTGGCACGGAAGGAAGTGCCTCCTTATTAAGCGAAAAATAACGAGTGCTCCCCATGACAGCTGGGGCCCACCAGATTTGGAGGCTAACTTGTGGCCCTACTAAGTTGACGCGTACAAAGGATTTGTCAACTTAGTCAACAAACGATTTTATCACCAGTGACCGTTGGATTGTTAACATCCAATGGTCGTCCTGCTTCTTCAACCTCTGATTTTCTTGCTCCAGCCGTCCAAACCACCGCGTACTCCTGCCTCCCGTGGCCGGCTGTGCTGCCGCGGAGGCCTCACCGTCCCCTACTACTCACACTGTTGGCCAGGCCATCCCTCTACTCACCCACACCCCCTGTTATTTTGCGGCGACGGCAGCCTCACACCGCAGCCGAACCAGTCAACCCTCATACTACCCTTCGCATGTTCCCAGGCTCCACGTCGTTCCCTACCTCACCGTCGTCCACCGCCTGGTGCTGTCCGTGCGGCGTGGTCAACGTGGACAACGAACAATAACCGTCAGAAGAGTACTGTACGAGGTGAGGCTGACAGATGGACCCACCAGCTACATCTTCACACGCAAGGAAGTGCCTCCATATTACGCGCAAAAAAAGAATACCCCCCCTGTCAACTCGGACCCACCACCTACATCTTCGCGCGCAAGGAAGTGCCTCCTTATCCTCCCTGTCAGTCGGGACTCACCCGGTCGAAGCTACGTAGCGTTGTCATTCTGGTCGCAAACATGTGCGTACATACTGGTCCATCGGTCTTTCTGCCACGATGAACCATGGCCGAGTAAGGAGCGGTAGTTGTTCACGCAGTCCCGTCTATATCATGTACACGTACGTACGTACATACGGGCGGGGTCTCGAACGCCTACTCGCGGATACGTACGACCATGGCTCGTGTACATGGAGAGGCAGCGACGGCGTCCTGTTCATCGGCAGCCAACCGGCTTGGTCGGAACCGGGAAACTGCGTCGTCGTGTTCATCGGGAGGCAACGAAATGCGTCGTGTTCATCGGGAGGCAACGAAATGCGCCGTGTTCATCGGGAGCCAACCGGCTTGGATGGAACAGCCAAAACGAGGACTGGCGTACCGCAAAACGGAGGAAACAACCTTGTGTTCGACCACCTACGATCGAAACGGAATCCTGTTCAGCGGGAGGGTGTGGCGTACCGCAAAATGGAGGAAACAGACTTCTCTTCGACCTCCTACGGTCGAAACGGAGTCTTGTTGATCGGAAGGGGGGTGTGGCGTACCGCAAAACAGAGGAAACATACTTCTCTTCGACCTCCTAAGGTCGAAACAGGGGTCCTGTTCATCGGGAGGGGTGTGGTGTACCGCAAAATGGGACTCCACGGGCTACTGTTCATCCACCGTCTACTGCCTCGCTCCAGCCTCCACGGGCTACTTTTCATCCACCGTCGACCTCCTCCAGCCTCCACCTGCGACTGTTCATCCACGGCGTCTCCCTCTTGCCTCCACCAGGCACTGTTCATCCATCCTCCATCGCTCCTCCACCGGCTACTGTTCAACCAACCCTCTCCACGGGGTCTTGTTCAACCACCCCTCCACGGGTTACTGTTTATCCAGCCCTTCGCCGGCTACTGTTCAACCAGCCCTCCACCGGCTGCTGTTCATCCAGCCCTCCACGGGGTCCTGTTCATCCACCCCCAACCGGCTCGATCGGGGTCCTGTTCATCCAGCGGCAATGGCCTCTAGCTACTACCACAGGGTCCTATTCATCCAACCCCCAACAACGCTCACTGTTCATCAAGAGGCAGCAGGTTCGATCGGCTTCAGTTAGCAGGAGTAGCGAAGGAATCGCTCGATCGGGTTCAGTTAACAGCCAGATCGATCGATCGCTTGGGTTCAGTAGGTGATTTGCTGTTTCCTATTCCAACACTGAAACAGACACACTTTCTCGTCGGATTGATTTTTGTTTCCCGACCTATATACTAATACGTACACTTCTTTTTTAGGTGATATATACGAACATGTTATAGCACATCGTTTTGGTATGTTCATGTGTTGAATCTTGTACATGTCAAGGGCTAAAACCTGTACATCCTATAATTGTAGTAACTTTTTTATGTAATGTCATGTAGATCTACTTTTAAATCTCAATCGTCAATCTTTATGATTAACACAAAATCAACGAATATAAAAGAATGACGTATGTAGAGTTATGAAAGCCTCATCCCTTTAATATCATGTATAGATAACACAGTAATCAGTGTAACATGGTAGTTTTTTTAGATCAAAACCAACTTTGTGATAGGTTTTAAGAAAATTTCAAAAAATGACAGTTTTTCGAACCCTAGCCCGAGTTGTGGTAGTATTATGCTATTTACTCACAAATCTAAGTAAATGCTAAATTTACATGAATCGCAGTTGTGCTTCACAAGTATAATTTTCATTAAATTCGTAGTATGCATGAACTTTTTTTTCCTGTAACGCACATGCATGTATATTCTAGTAAAATAAATTGAACCACAAAAAGTCATATATTAAGATACAAAGGTAGTAATAATTTAAAAACTAATCAGTTTTAGAAGTTGATTGGTATGCTGGGCTTTTATTTTGTCTCATCATATCTGGGTTATCCAGATGTTGAGGTGCGTCCAACATCCTAAAACCCTGGATGAAACCCTTAATTCGAAATGGGGCATCCCTGAAGTCCTAAACCCCCGTGAAGAAAAACCCAGATAACCCCGCGCAAACGAACCGAAAGCGATAAGGTTCTTCGGCGCGTCGCCACCCTCTCGTCTCCCTCCCTCCCGCCTGTTCTCCCCTTCCGCTCCTCCTACTCCACAGCCCGTGCCCCACCCTCGAGCTCGCCTCGCCTCGCCTCCCCTCCTACGGCCTGGAGATGCTCGCGAGTCCCACCACGCTCCACCATCTCCTCCTCCCGGCGCCGCCGCATCTCGCCTTCGCTCTCCCGCACGCCGCGCCGCCGCTCCACGCGTGGCTTCCTCTCTCCCGCGTGGCGCCGCCGCGCGTCGCGGCACTCACGCATGGCTCCTCGTGCCGAATGCGACGGAGGGGTACGAGGGCTAAAGTTGTGGCTGCCGGAGGAGACGAGGCGAGCAGCTCCGGCCCGACCAAGTTCTCCGTGAAAATTCCCGTCGGCGACCGCCACGTGAGCCGCGAACCTATACCCTTTCTGTACTTCCCGTTTGCGCGCGCAATGCTCTGTTAAGTGTCTGCGCATTGCAGTATTGGGATTTTGAACTCTGTCGCGCGACATTTTCACACGGTTGTTTCAACGTGCACCTCTCCAATGTGAATTGTAGTGCACGCATTATGCGAACGTGGGTTCCTAAGTGCTAAGCGCGTATGTATACCTAATTAAACTATAAGTGCAGTTCCTAAGTTGTCCTTAAATGTTCAAAGCTAATACCTATGGTAATGGTACTATGTCGTTATGTGCTCACTGTTATTCGTCTGGGAGTTTTTACAGTTTGTATATATGTTTTTGCTTCAGTTGTTTGACACAGCGTGAGAATGTCTTTTTAACTGGATTGGTTCTTTTTGCGCAAAATAATAATAATAACTGGATTGGTTCTTTTGGTCTCTCAGATATTAGTGGAAACAGGACACATTGGGAGGCAAGCCAGTGCTTCTGTAATGGTCACAGATGGCGAAACAGTAAGTGGTTGAAATTTAGTATCTACCTCACGTTCTTCTTCGCACACGCGAGTCACATATGAAATAATATAGCTGGTCTAAACACCGAAATTTTGAAATGCATGATATAGACTACTCAATCCATTGACTGGGCACCAATGATTTGATGTTGTGGTGGTAGAATGGGTTCTGATTTTCTCAGGAGTTCTAGGGGGAGCGTTTGACGATTCAGTTGTCCTATTATGACTATACGGCAATTTTTGTGTAATTGGCTAGATTTATATTTGTACTATGCCTTGTGTAGCTACCTGTCTCAAAGATCCAATTATCAGTGGTAGACTAGTAGTTTTCATGTTCCGTAATGTACTCAATTCATGCCGTGGGCAGAGCAGGAATCTGAACACCCTTGAACATTTTCCACACTTTAGGCTCCCATGAATTTGTTGCTGTTTGTAATTCTGTGCTTGAGCGTGCATTGCAACAAGATAAACCTGCCTTGTTCCTTATGTCATCGTCTCATTCTCATAATTTCGTCATGTCAGTTCCAGGGGACACCAAATTTTCCTATGCATACCACCATTTAAACGTACTCTTTTTTAACTAAGACAGATCTGATGATCATCGCTATTTTCCAGTAGCGTCAAAACTTTTGCATCCCTAACTTAAATCTCTAATTGCACTGCAGATCGTCTACTGTTCTGTTTGTATGGCTGATACTCCAAGCGATCCTTCTGATTTTTTCCCAATGTCGGTTCACTATCAGGAGCGCCTTTCAGCTGCTGGAAGAACTAGGTACAGAAACCCAAAGTAGTTCTTGCCGTTTGTGTCATCAACTATCACCTGTGTTTTGTGTATTTTCATTCACTGTACTCTTATTTTTTATCCAATGCAGTGGTGGTTTTTTTAAACGAGAAGGAAGGGCAAAAGACCACGAGGTTCACTATAAGAACTTTTGCTATATTGCTTTGTTTTACTTGTCGGTTCATTATAGTTTCTTTCTTTCTTTAATTGCAGGTTTTAGTATGTAGATTGATAGACAGGCCTCTACGCCCTACTATGCCCAAGGGGTTCTACTACGAAACTCAGATTCTATCCTGGGTAATCCAATGATTTTTTTGTGTACATACATAAATTATACCATCATTTTTGAGCTTGAGCACAATGTGTCATCAATTCCATCTATTACTTATTTTTCATTTGCGTGCTTTATTATTCATATGATCAACAAATAAATTCTTCTTATTGCAGGTTTTCAGTTATGATGGTATCCATTCCCCAGATTGCGTGGCTGTGACAGCTGCTGGTATCGCCATGTAGGTTTAATGAAAATATTGGATTAATCAAGTATTCTGTGGATTTTGACCCAAAAAAGTATTTCAGCTGCTCTTATTTATCACCAAGCTATCTTTGCAGGGCACTCTCTGAAGTTCCAAATAAACAAACAATTGCTGGCGTAAGAATCGGTATGATTAATGATCAGTTTGTTGTTAACCCAACCACTGAACAAATGGAGGACTCGGAATTGGATTTGATGATGGCTGGGACCGATAGTGCTATATTGATGATAGAGGTTTGTGCTCAAGTTTTGTTTACAGTTGCACATATACTTTCCCCAGCCCATTTTGCTTAAAGAAAAGAATCTTGAAGAAAAGAATATTCACATATTGGTCCGGTGTTTGCCTATCAGTCTCTTAAGTCTTCTAGTTTTCTTGATAGTTAGTTGGGTATTAATTCTCCCGAGATGAGAAGTTGACATAGTTTTTATCACTGGTTTATAAGCATGTACATTACGAGATCTAAGCTTTACTAGTACGACGCCACGCTGCTATTTTTGTGACAACAGCTCGCTAGCAGTTATGTTAAACCTTGTTTGGTTTGCGCTAATTTTTCCCCTTACCCAGCATTTTCTTACTGAATCGGCGGCCCATGAATTGGCCAAATTTCAAATCTGGCAAGAAAATGAATAAGCAGGCCAAGGAGAGTGAACCTCTCTGGAATTTGGGCAGGAAACCACATGCATGCTAAATGTGGTTAACCAGACCAAATGTGGCATAATGGAAGCTTTATTACTGCAATGAAAAAATGCGCACATGGTCTAACACCTATTCCTCGATCCTTTTCCGTGGTTCCGCTCACAATGATCTTTGCTAGGGGCTAGGGACCTTTATATAGTGCAAATTCCAGTTTAATTCAAACTGTACAAAATTGCAGATAAGTGTCCAGATTTAATCTGTTTAAATGAAGACTCCAGATTAACTTAACCAAGCATGCTCATTAGTAGATATTTACATGATTTTTTAACTTAACAGTAAATGAAGACTCCAGATTTACATGGGTAGCATACCATACCCTTATACTCCATCCGATCCAAATTAATCTGGATCCGAGGGAGTACTGTTTTTTATTATGCTTCTCTGCTCTTGATTCTAAAGATCTATCAATTTAGGTGAACCATGCTGTCTTCTGTGATAGTTCAGTTATCTTGATCATTTCACCGTCCTAGTTATTATTTACTGTTAATACCATGTCTTGATTTCTGAGTTCTGACTAGTTCTTAGTAGGGATTCTGTGACTTCCTCACAGAGGAAAAGCTGCTTCAAGCTGTTGAAACAGGACAGGTTAGCTCATGACGTCTCGTTATGCTATTCTTTTGATATAGTTTTTTTTTGCTATCCACAGGGTAGTTTGACAAAATATGTGTCCATCTTATTGCAAGATGCACACTTAGCAGTTAATAGCGTAGTTAATCAGCAACTACAAGAAATGAGCAAGTCATTGCTCAAATATTTGATTCCTTTTTTCTGTACAAATTCTTGATGTTAGCTTTTCAGATTAGGGGTCTGCGGACCCTCTAATTTCTAGTTACCTTTTAAGGGCAAGGTGCAGTTATTTTACCTGTATAAGGTCAAGGACAGTGAACTCAAATTAGCGAAGACTTCCTCTACCGAGAGAACCAGGAGTTTATTCAACTGGAAACATTTTCTTAGAAGATCTGCTCTCCGCTAATTATTTTATATTACATATTTTTGCTCTAGACACACCGCTCAGCTGATATGATCACCGCCATCTCTTTCGCCCATCTCTTACAATAAATACTAGTTCCCTCCAAAAATATATTAAACTTTTGCGTTTATTGTCTTCTCAGGCCTCATTTTGGTCATTTTATTTTTATTTTCCTTACTTTGTGATTCTAACCTAAGTAAAAATCAGGTGGCGATTCGAGAAATCTGCAAGGCAATCGATGTTCTTGTCCAGACTTGTGGGAAGAAGAAAATGGTTGAGGCTATCAATTTACCACCTGCTGAACTCTACAGGCATGTTGAAGTATGAACATACTGTAGCCCTTTATTAAATCAAATGTACAGTCTTTTGACTTTGGTAGGTATATGCAACCTTTTCAAGTTCTTAATAATAGGTTTATAGTAGATGAAAACAGCAACCGTGTTACTTTTTTTTATAGTTTTTTCTGGTGACTAGTGAGCAGTTGCTGACTTGCTGTGGGCCTGTGGCTAAAAATCTCAGATACTGATCCTTTTTTATCCTCTCTCCCGACATGTTTTATCATTTTCACTTAGTGGCACAATCGCTGCTCCTTGATATTAAACTGTCTGTATTGTTGTTGTCTCAGATTCTTCCTACAGGCTGTAAAATTGTCAGGTAGGCTGAGAGGTTTTTCATGGTGTTCAGATCTTACATATGTCCTCTTCAATTGTATAGTTTATTTCAGACTCACAAAAAAACTTATTTCAGGCTACGTGCGCATCTACTCTGGTCTTCTATTCGATGTTGAATTGTATCTACATATGCGTTCATGTGTTTTAGCTTCCCAAGGGTGCCAGTGCTAAATTAGCTGTGCTGGATAGAAATGTTTGTTCTAGTAATATGTGAACACCAACAGTGTTAAATCCCAGTTAGAAAAAAATGATTGAAATACAACATGCTTTCTCCTCCCACGGCGGTATTTTGCCATTGTCGTTTAATCCGCTTTTCTTTCATAAAAAATTAAGCTAAGTGTATCATACTTCACGTCTTCGATGCACTCATTGCTGATTTCAACTGCTAATTGTTTTCAGGATATTTCTGGAGATGAGTTGGTGAAGGCATTGCAAATAAAAGAAAAAATTCCCCGTAGAAAAGCTCTTTCAGCATTGGAGGAGAAAGTAATAATGATACTTTCAGAGCAGGGTTACGTGTCCAAAGATGAGTTATCTGGACCCATTGAAAATTTAGCTGATATTGTCGAGGAGGAAGATGAGGACGAAGTTATAGAGGATGGTGAAGTGGATGAAGGTGACGTTCACATCAAGCCAGTGTCGAGAAAGCCCCACCGTCAGGTGATGATCATTATTTTGTTCTCATTGAATATGTCCTACAGCCTTTTTTTCCCCTATATCATCTTATTGGAGTGAACTTGAAATTCTATTTGTTATTTTCTGTGGCACTGTTTTTAGCTTACCATCCATCTCATGCACAATTGATTATCTGTTGCTTTTACTGATCTACACTGTTTCTTCTGTGTAGTTATTCTCAGAAGTTGATGTCAAGTTAGTCTTCAAGGAAGTTTCATCCAAATATCTGCGAAGGCGGATTGTAGAGGTAAATGTTATTGCTAGGATGCTTCGTTATATCTATTACAGCATTTGTTGGGTAGGAAGTTTTCACTTGCATATTGCCTTCCTGTTTGCAACTTCGCAATGCTATAGCGGATTGTAATCTGGGAATTCAGTCACGGTGAATAATCAGATACAAAACATGATAATCTGCAAAGTCAAGGTGATGTTATGTCTAGGCACTCCCTCTGGTACTTTTTTCTCTTCGCCTAACTCAAATCATGCATACCACGGAGCTCCACTTTTGGTTGAATTTGGACTCTTTTGCCCCTGCGGTGGGTGGCTAGCGAAGATCCGGAGATCTGAGAAGGTGAATACGCCTGACAGTTACTTTGCTCCTTCCTCCTCTGCATGCGCTTCGGGTTCCTTGTTTTCCCCCTCCCTTTGCATGTGCTCGAGCTGGCACGCCATGGCGCACGATCTCCCGTAGCAAATGGCGGTGAATCAGTTTCATAAACCGGCGCCAAAAGATTCAAACGAAAATGAAGAAAATAACGTGCTCCTCTCCCGCTCCTTCGAAACTGAATTGGGTGCGGTTCTACTGCCCGAAATTTAGAATGGCGCCATTGAAGTAAAAAAACTGAGAAGCTCCCTATAAATCCAATGCTCTCCATCTCCTCAGTTAGCAATTCTCTTCTTGTTGTCTTGCACATCTCTCCTGCCTTCTTCATTTATGTCATGCGTCATCCATAGTTCATAGACTAGGGCGTTGCAGATCACATCCATGGCGACGACGGCATCAGCGGAACTCGCCATGCACACTGGTCGTGTGCAGCACGCTGACGCCTCAGGCGGAAACATAACAGGGGGCGCGAGCCATGTGGGAGTGAGGGTGCTCGGCCCGCCGGTCATGTGTAGCACGCCGGCGTTTCGGGCGGAAGCAGAATAGGCGGCCAGAGCATGCGGGAGTGGTGGTGCTCGGCCTACCGGCAGTGTGCAGGACCCCGGCGACCTGGGCGGAAGCGGTAGTGGTGCTGCTCTACCTGGGCCATCGGACTCCATTAATGGCGTTGGAGCAGCAGCAACCTGTAATGCCGGTCGTGGCTACGGTGCATGCTTCAATGTTGGAAATTGCGTAAGCATTGATGGCAGGTAGTTAATGCAGCGGTGCATGCAGAGCTGTGAGTTCAGGGGTAGCATTGGAAGAAGAGGTAAAATATGCTAACAAGCAGACTAATAGGGGAAAAACCGAAAAATCTAAGACGCAAAGAAAAAAGGACCGGAGGGAGTAGTCAGAACTAAGAAATACAGTATGGGCACAGTATTCTGTAAGAATTAGAAAATCAGATAGAATCTAGTTCTACTTAAAAGGGCTGGCTTTCTTGTAGTGCGGCATTTAGATCATTAAGACAATTCATAGTTTCATACGCCTTGAAAATGATTTCATGAATGTTGCATGATAGTCCAGGCAGAAGTACAAATATGACCATATTATAATCCCCTCCAGTTGACTTCCCGTAAGAAGAAAATGTTGAAAATACAGTTGTGCCTGGTAGGAGGCACAGTTGTTATGGAAAAGTGGGTTAGTTGCATGACAGTAGTAGAGACTGTCTATGTACAGAATAGGGCTGCTGCATCACACAGCACTAAGTGCAGCAATGCCTGTGGGGCATGGCCTCTATCCATTAATAGTTTGATTTAATAGTTGCAGGGTTTAGATTTTGGAATACATTACCTTGTAAGACTTTTACTAGGACCGATAGACTGAGAACTGAGAGCTAGCAAATGGCTGGAGTTCAAGGTGCTGAATCCGCCCACTCGTGTTCAAGTCCGCTATGCGGACTCCGCTTGGGTACTATCTTAATTTGTGGAGAGGTGTCACTTCTATCTAACAGCAGACAGTTAAAGGAGGGACCCTTCCCCGTTTAGCCAACGTTTTTTAGGATCGATAGACTTTCTACTTAAACCTTTCTGTGGTATATGCTACTGTTATTATTCATGTCTTTCCTGAATGTGTTCAAACTTCAGGGTGAAAAGCGAAGCGATGGACGGAGTGCCTGTGAGCTTCGCCCCATTAATTCTCAATGTGGAATACTCCCACGGGCACATGGTAGTGCACTGTTCACAAGGGGAGAAACACAGGTAAGGTAATACACTTAATTTGACAGTCTAATGCAACTGATATTCCTCACAACTTAACCTTTTGGTATCATTTTCTTCTTGCATATGATGCTTATTGTCTCACTAATCCTCAAATTAACCGGGCAACTCTCTTCTTATAATGCAATGGTGGAACTCCCGCCCCAGTTGTTGGTTTCGTTTTCATAATCGTGTCACTAATCCTATTTGATCCCTCCTGCTGCTTTAGGAATCTTGCATTTGTATTTTATTCACATAATGTGGTATATTTGTATGAACCACAAATTGATTTCTTATGCAGTCAATACTTGTTGCCACTTTGTGTAGATCTAGTAGTTTTTGCGGAGTAATTTCAATTTGTGTAGCACTTTATTGCAATTTTGTGACGCATGAGTGTAGACATTTAGAGCATCTACAGCCGGACCTCTCAAACCCGCCTCATACGCCTGGGCGGGCCGCCCGGTCACTGTCCAGTCACGATTTTTTGACCCAGACGCCCCCCTCAAACGGCCCTCAAACGCCCGGGCTGACCGGCACCCCCCATATCCAGCCCAAATATGGGGCGGATATGGGGGCGCCCGGGTGTGCCCGCCACGTCGGACCTGGCCCACCCGACCCCACATAAAATCCTCCCCATCCGCTCGCCGGACCAAACCCTAGCCACTTCACTCCCCTCCCCTCCACTCCCCTCCGCCACCCAAGCTCGTCTTCGTCTCCTTCCGGTCGTCTCCGGCATGGCGGGCAGCGGATCCGAGTCCTTCACCTCCAGATCCGTTGACCTTAGCTCATCCCACGCGGCCCCGAGGAGGAGATGGCCGTCCGGCTTGCGCTCCACCGCGCCCGGGAGGAGGGACGTGCACGGCTGCGCTCGGACTCCATCCGTCGGTAATCCATTGCGTCCGCCCAAATGGCGCATGGATCCAGCGCTAGGCCGGCCGTAGCTGCCTCGCCGGAGGCCGTGCGGTTCGTCTGGCGCCCGAACACGCTGGCGGACGCGCAACCCCTCCGGTGGTGCGTCGATATTCGGGACGCACCATCGTCCCACGAGGCCATGGCATGGCGTGCCCGCCATGCAAGGCATCGGGCGCGGGAGGCGACGGCAGCCCTCGCGGCAGCGGACGTCGGCAAGGCGGAGTCGCATTCTTCGCCCCGTATGGCGCATCAGTTCGGGCGCCGCAACCGCATCGTGGTGGACGTCGGCGGCTCGTCCCCGGACGGATCCGTCATTGATCTGACGTCCATCGACACCGTTCGGGTTCCGGTCTCCGACAAGGAAGAGTAGGGCATGGGAGACGGCGGGGTCTTGAGTCCCGTGAGCCGGCTCATGTCCCATGCCCTATCCTACCTTGCCGGCGACCGGACCAACACTCCGAGGAGCGCAGCCGGCCGCCGGACATGGCCAGGGTGGAGCCGGAGCGGCGAGCGGAACCGGACGAAGCTCCGCTGAAAGATTGCTGCGTTGCATGTAATAATATGGACTTGACGTTTCTAATTTGAGGTATCCGGATGTGGAATGCGTTTTTTGAGGGGTGACCGGTCACTGCCGCGCGTCGGCGTATGAGGGGTCGGATTTGCCAAGTCCGGCTGTAGATGCTCTTACTCAGCATACTAATCACAATTTCGCAAGAACAAGAAATGTAGCTGCATGTGTCACCACTGTTTTCTCTTATAACGGACAGTTTCTGCTTGAGTTGAAGTAGTGTTAAACACAGTACCTCTAACTCCGTACTTGTTCAAAAAATCATAATAAAAAAACTGTACGTTCTTAACGTTTCTTATTTGATCATGCAGGCACTGGCTGTGGTCACTTTAGGTGACTATCAGATGGCACAAAGAATTGACACTCTTGTTGACACCGAGGAATCAAAGAGTTTCTATCTTCAGGTACGCGATATGAATGTTGGTTGATGACATATCATCTTGCTTGGCTAGTTCTTTTTTTGAATATTTTTGCTTGGCCAGTTTCACATATCTAGAGTAAAAAATATTCATCTATTGTTTCTCATATAGTTCGACTGAATAGAAATTAGATTTGTAATGCTTTGCTGGGCTTTTAGATAGTTCCATTTATGAGGGCAATTGTTTTCAACTGTTCCTTGTGAAATATATCCTGATCTGGTAAATGTAGATCTATTAACTATGAAAATGCTAAATGGAGGCCAAAGTTTGAAAAATTCAAAATTCAGACTTATACGTTTCAATTTTTTTTTGAAAAAAATACACATACACCCAGAGACATAGTGTACATGTGTGTAAATTTTCATGATGAAATACGTTAAAATAAGAGCTACCAGAAAAAATCTGTGGCTTTTCAGTACACACACTGTTCATTCTCAAAGTCCATGATTTTGGTTTTTTTTGTGCAGCTTGCAGTTCAAGGTATTTCATCGTGAAATTTTACACGCATATACATTACATCCTTGTATAGGTGTTTTTTATCCGATTTTTTGAAACTGAAAAGTTTGACTTTTTTTAAATCTCGGCCTCCGAAACTCCCTAATATATTAACTACTCCCTCTGTCCCATATTAATTGTCGCTCAGAAGGTAAATAGTGACAATTAATGTAGTTGTATATTAGCCCTTTTGACATGTGTTGCTTACAGTAAAGAGTGTTGTCTTAAGCTACTAGCACTTAACAGAGCCCATTCACAATATATTTGAAGTAAGATTTAAGCTGTGAAGATACTGGTACCACTTTGTAGTTTAAGCAGTTATTTCTTGAACATTATATCACTCTCATAGGGCAGCCCGGTGCATCTAGATCCTGCTTGCGCAGGGTCACGGACTTGAACCCGTGACCTGATGGTCACAAGGCAACAGCTGTACCACTGCGCCAAGGCTCCCCTTCATTATATTGCTCTCATAGTTTAACAAAAACACACTGGGTCTGTTCAACTAGACAAAACCCGAGACCGGTGCCACTGCCATGTTCTTTCTGGTTCAGCTCATGATTCTTTCCTCTAAAAGCTAGTTAATTTTATTATTATTCGGGAAGACTCGCCGTAGTAAGAATTGAGTTTGGGGCGTCCCACCTATCTAACACAGTTCCCACTAGGTGCTTTGCAGTGATTTGCTTGTTTGGGCAGGCAATAAATATATTAAACTACCATGTTTTGAGCCGCTCTAGATTGCCGTATGCATCTGTTACATAACATGATATGAACTGATGAACAGATGCCTAAAAGTTTCACCGACTGGTCCAGTTATTGTGTGTTTATAAATATTAAACTACCATGTTTTGAGCCGCTCTAGGTTGCCGTATGCTTCTGTTACATAACATGATATGAGCTGACAAACAGATGCCTCAAAGTTTCACCGACTGGTCCAGTTATTGTGTGCTTCTGACTGCTGTATGCATGTGTTACATCCCATGATTACACTTCATAGCTAATTATTGTGTTACATACTGCAGTACACGTTCCCTCCATCATCTGTTGGTGAAGTTGGTCGAACCGGAGCACCTAATAGGAGAGAGATAGGTCATGGTATGCTTGCAGAAAGGGCGCTGGAACCGGTTTTACCTGCAGAGGTGGATTTTCCGTACACTATTCGTGTTGAGAGTACTATCACTGAAAGTAACGGCTCATCCAGGTAATGATCATTTCATGCTTTTGTTCCATCGTAGTTTGCAAGTCTTTCGATGGGGAAGCTTGTACAGAGTTGACACTTGACCTTGCACTACTACGTTCTTGTTGTGTTACTATTACTATCGTATGTAGTTACTTGGCGCCTCCTTATTGGAGTTGTTATAATATAGATTCTGCCACTCGTGGTTATCATCCTTGTGAGCAGGCTGCAGGATAGCCTGATTTTACTCCATGTTTCTCACGACAGTCTTAACAGCTGAGCAATAGTTTTCTCTCATGCAGTACAGCCTGCCCTGTATTATTTTTTATTCTTAAATTGGTAATATATTTCTGTTATCTACCACCAGCATGGCTTCTGTCTGTGGAGGTTGTTTAGCACTTCAAGATGCTGGTGTTCCAATAAAGTTCCCTGTAGCTGGAATAGCAATGGGCTTAGTTCTTGACACTCAGGAATTCGGTGGAGACGGCACACCACTTATTCTTTCTGATATTACTGGATCTGAAGATGCCTCTGGTGACATGGATTTGAAGGTGTAACTTCTATACCACCCCGAGTTGGGTTTTCCCCATATAAATGCAGTAGCAGGCTTAATGGTTGATTCTGTTTGAACTATTTAATTTGTTTACCAGTCAACCCCTCTTTCAGGTTGCTGGTAATGAACATGGTATATCTGCTTTCCAAATGGACATCAAGGTTGTAAACACTAACGACTAGATGAACCAACATTTGTTTTGTGGCTATGCTATTAGGTTGCATATTATTCGCTCTGAAGTTATCTCTGTGCATGTTATGCTGTGGCAGGTAGTGGGGATAACTCTACCTGTAATGGAACAAGCACTTCTACAAGCTAGAGATGGTAGAAAGCACATTCTAAGTAAGTCTGTATAGCCTGTGTTTAACCTTAAATCTTGCTTTATTATCTGTGGATACCATGCTGGAAAAATCCAGTTTCATGTTACTTGTAACAGATAACTGCAAACTTACGATACATAAACAGAAAGAAAGAAGATGTAATTATATCAGCTCACCGAAATTCTACTGTGAGCATTTTAAACACTGAATAAGAAGTTTCCTGTCTGCAATGTGTACAAAAATCATATTCTACTTAGAGCATCTCCAATAGACGGTCCATATGTAAAAGTAACTTTTGGATCTTCTGAGGCAAAACACAGCTCTCCAACAGATGGTCCATATGCAAAAAAATTACATCTCCGCCTCCCGGAGATGTAAAATACAACACCTCACGGTGCAAATTTACATCTCGGGAGGCAAGAGATGTAAAAACCGCGGCCGCGCGCCAACACCCAACCGCCCTTCAGTTCATTTCCCCCCTTCTTCCTCCCGCCCACCGCCGCCCCGCCGCAGCTCCCCACTCGGCCGCCGCCTTGCCGCCGCTCCCCGATGCCGCTCCGACCCTAGCCCCGCCGCCGATTCCACCCCGCCTGGGCTGCCGCCCCTCCGTCGTACAGCGGATCGGGCCGTCGCGCACACCGCCGCCCGGCCCGGCCGCCTCTGCCCGCCCCGGCCCGCTCCGCCTCCGCTCCGCCTCCGCCCACCCCTGCCCGCACCGCACGCCGCCGCCACCCGCCCTCGCCAGCACCGCGCGCCGCCGCCCCGCTCTGTCCGCCCTGCGCCACACGCCGTCGCCCCGACCTCTCTCCACCCGCCGCTGCCCCGACTCGCTCCAGCCGCCGCCGCCACCCGATGGCGCCGAAGAAGACGCCGAAGGGCAAGTCGGGTTGGGAACTTCAGAGTGGAGTTCTCCGTTCTCCGACACCGGGCGGCGTTGGTGGCTCGGCAAGTATCCCACCGCCGACGAGGCCGCGTGATACGGGGCTAACCCGGTGTAGGCCGATCTTTCACGATTGGAGTGGATTCCCTCGATGAACACGGGGAAGAACGGAGAGAAATCACAAGGGGAAACACTCAAGAACAAGTCCAATCACACATCCACTAGACAATCAAACACACAAGATCCACAAGGTACATGAACAACAAAGGGAAAGATACAAGGTAAAGTTCATCTCCATGAGGAGGTCTTGAAGGGGTCCACCCGTGAGGGGGTCTTGAATCCAAGATGGATCTTCTCCATAGAGGCGCGCGGTCTCTCTCGTGGAGTAGATCCGTATGGATGAGCAAAGCTCTATCTCAAATGAGCTAATCCTTTGCTGACCCTAATTCAAAGCTAGGGGACGAGTACTTATAGTCCAAGGGGTAAGTTGGGGGTTACACGGGTCATTGACCCTTTTACTGTGCGCAGGCAGAGCGGTAGTACCGGTCTTGGGGGCGGTTGTACCGCTGGGAGCTCAGGTGCTGCTTCCTGGAGGTGTTCGCGGAAGGGATTAGCGGTAGTACCGGTAGTTGGGGCGGTTGTACCGGTCTTTTGGCAGTTACCGGTATAAACCGGGGCGATACCGGCCTTGTACCGTTTGATTACAGAAGGTTGACCGGTAGTTGGGCGGTTGTACCGGTGGACCGGTAGTACCTCTATCTCTGCACTGGGAAAATCCCTGTCCATGCTCTTGGTGTCCATCTTGCACCATTCCTTCTCCTTGTTGGTTCCTTGGTACCTAAGCACACAAAGTGTCTTCCTTTGAGGTAGTAGCCATGTCTCAAGTTGGTCAAAGGGGAGTTCAACAAGGAGAGAGTTAACCTTATGTCCAATGGTACATGCTCGAGCTCTCATCGTATGTGCACGTAGGGCTTGGGGAGTAGTTGAAGTGTACATGGTGATGACCATAGGATGCTCCGCATCACCGCGCGTGCCTACGACGTGCCGGTGTGGCGTGACGGACGGCCGAAGACGGACCTCAACTTCCCGGAGATCGAGACCCGGGCGGTGGCGGAGTGGCTCGTGCCGCAGGGCATCCGGATGGAGGAGATGCCGGCGAAGAAGAAGAAGAAGAGACCGGCGGTTGTCGTCACTCCCGGCGAGAGCGACGAGGCGGCGATGGCTCGGTTTGCGCGGGGGCATCCCGAGTACGTCCAGGCCGAGCAGGAGTTCTATTGGAAGCGTGATGCCGAGGAGAAGAGGAAGAAGAAGGAGGTGAAGAAGGAGGACGAGGCCGGCCCCTCGACGGTGATCCCCATCGAGTCATCGTCGGAGGAGGACGAGGAGTTCTGGGGGCTCTCGGATGACTCCGAAGAGTCGTACTGGATGCCCTCGGACGACGAGTAGTTCTGCTAGTTTAAATTTATGTCATCTATGTTTGAACTATGTTTGAATTTGATGTTTGAACTATATTGAGATGAAGTAGTAGTTGGTCGTTTTCAGAATTTTACATCTTCATTTTGGACCATCTGTTGGAGTTGAGCCTTTTTCGGAGATGTAAAAAGCACTTTTCGGTGATGTAAGTTTTTACATCACCGGTTTGGAGCACCAAAATATACATCATCGATTGGAGATGCTCTTATAATATGTATTAATTCTGGAAGAAGAATCATGCGTATCTATTTTGAATGCATCATCTTAGGTGACATCATTTGTGAATGCAGCTAAAATGTGGGAGGGTTATCCCAAAAACTTCTAATAGCAAGTCACACAGCATGATTATGGTTAACAAACTCTCCATTCTTAGATTATTAAGAATAGTAACAATTTACTCCAGTCTATTCCACTGAATTCTATTATGGTCAAAAGGCCATTTGTATTTCCATTTGCAAATCAATTTCAGGTAATATCTGATGTTACATTTCATTGTCTTCCTCAGATGAAATGTTAAAATGTTCGCCTCCGCCATGTAAAGCACTGTCTCCCCATGCTCCTGTTATTCATGTTATGAAGGTTGGTACATTGTTTGTGAAGCATGATGATCTTTTATATTTCCTTGCAATTATAGTGTTCTAAACTTGTCTGCAACTGTTCTTCTTCAAGGTTAAACCTAACAAGGTGAATTTGATAATTGGTTCTGGCGGAAGGACAATAAAAAGCATACTCGAGGAGACTGGAGTATATGCCATTGATGCTCGAGATGATGGCACGGTAAGGAGAACTTGGTGATAGCACGTTAACTTTTCAAAGTACTACCTGACATTCTTTTGGCAGGTAAAAATTACTGCAAGGGGCATGGAAAGCTTAGAGAAGTCGAAAAATATAATAACTAATCTTACCATGGTTCCAAAAGTTGGAGAAATTTTCAGGTGTCAATTCGTTTTATTCCCTTGGTTTTATGTGCATATAGTTTCTTCATATTATGTTATGCTTCCTGCAGATTCAACCAAGCACTCGCTTTTAAATTGAAACATTTTCTGGGTTTTAGCTAATGAAAACTCTTCTTGGAAACTCAATTGCCAGGAACTGTGAGATCAAAACAATTGCTCCCTATGGAGCTTTTGTTGAAATTGCACCAGGGCGTGAGGTGAGTAGATACTAAAATTTGCTTTATTAATCCCAATGTCAACATATTTATTGCATGTTCACAATGCAGAATAATTTTACTTCTCATTGACAAATCCGCGTGGCCTCATTGGGCTTCTAAGGAGCTAATTAGTTTACATGCACAAAGTCATTTCCAGTTGTTGTTCATTATCTTGTGCCATAACTCGTATTCTTAACTCAATGTGCAGGGTTTATGTCATATCAGCGAGTTAAGTTCAAGTTGGTTGGCCAAGGCTGAGGATGTGAGGAAATATATCACATGTTTTACTTTGTGTTTGATTCCTTCTCGTGTTTAAGTTATCCAATTCTTTATTCCTTTTCAGGCTTATAAAGTTGGTGATCGCATTGATGTCAAGCTTATTGAGGTTTGTATATCTCTTTAAAGTGTAAACTCAACATCAATGCAATGTAAAACCGTGAAAATCGCGCCTTTGGTGTATGCTAGTACATATAGATGGGTGACGAATGGTAGCCAAAGAGCCTATTGCTGGAATTTTCAACCAGTGCATGTTTTCAGCTGGTTCAAATATTATCTACTCCCTCCGTTCACTATTATAAGATGTTTTGGATATTTCAATATGGACTATATATGGACTGAAATGAGTGAACAAACACACTAAAACGTGTATACATACATTCGAATCAGAAAAGTTAGAACATCTTATAATAGTGAACGTAGGGTGTAGGTATTATGGAGCATAGATCAGTGTCATTGTTGCTAATTGTAGGCTGTATATGTTAATTGGTGGCACTATAATTTGCATAATTAGTGTCCTATTTTTTCCAGCGTCGCAGCCAATAGTATTTATTAAGATAGTAATTGCTGCAGGTCTTTAGAATGCTTAGGCTACTATTCCTAATCTTACGGCTATAAATGCCATTAGGTTAAGTTTCTGGTTACATGATATGATTGAAGGGGAATGTCGTCAGTAGTTTTGACCATCTCTGTTTTCTGAATGCCTATTTTCTTGACTGTCTGAACCAGATAAATGACAAGGGTCAACTTCGACTAAGTTGCAAAGCGTTGCTTCCTGATGCAAACCAAGAACCTGGCAGCATCAAGCAGCAAACGAGCAGTTCAGTGAAAGAAAAGGTAGTATACAAAGATGATATCATTAAGATGACAACTAGAAGGTCCAGACGTAAGAAAGAAGTTGAGCCGTCTGCAGCTGAAAATGCCACACCAAAGACCCTTGAAAACAGCACAGCTGACAGTCCTTAAGCATTTGGACTCACAAAGACAGTGAAAGAAACAGGGTGACACAAGCAACATGCCGCTTCATCACACTAATTGCCTGAGAAGACTAGGATTGCAACTACAATATCCACTGACTGCATTACTGGAACTACATGACATGGCTTGCAGCCCAGATTGCCCACTTGCCCCCTTGAGATTGGACCCCTACAGAAGATCTGTTCAAATCTTTGTGCTCGATCATGTTCCAAATGGAGTAGATGCGAAATCTCACCTGGTTTATGTTGCTGCTTTAGCATGCAACTATTTTGGTTGTGTTCCCATAGGCACATCCTGCATTTTGTCTAGTGCAGCAAGGAGTGCCTACTATGGCTTTGCTACATTGCTTTAACATGGCCTAGTTATACCCGTGCGTTGCCGCTGAACAACAAGCAAATGTGCATCATTGTTTTATTTCGTCAGATAAATGGAGAGCAACGTGTGTTTTGTTTTCACTGTGTAGCTATAAACATGAGCCTACTTCTTTCGCTTCCCCTCTATCAACCGCCGCGAGAATATCACGTGGAAACCAAGTTCCAATGAAAATTTTGTGAAAACCATGTTTGAATTTTTAAAATATTCTACTCTCTCTCTCTGCTGAAATAAGTCTCTCAAACTTTGGTACAATTTTGTACTAAATTTAGTATAAAGTTGGAACACTACAAAGTTGGGACATTTATTTTAGGATGGATGGAGTGTAGAAAGACAGTATATTGAGAGGGTGATGCCATGTGAATTTCCAGGTTTAATCACAAAACCATTTACGAGCTATGATTTTTTTTTTACAATGAATAGTGACCTGATAGATACTATTTTCAATCCCCCTGTTGGATCATGTTATATTATAGGTGTGTTGGTTCAGTATTTTTTCTAGAATTTTTGAGAACTTTTACACCGTTGAAAATCTTAACTTGTTCTGTGGTAAGCTATTGTAAAAAATCCCCCCCCTCTCTCTCTATATATATATACATATCTGGGCTATTCTGTTTCGTGTAACAGAATATTATTCTGTTACCCTACTTAAACTGATTGTTTTAGGTGGTTGTACTGATGATTTTCATCACGTCGAATTGATCGTCTTTTCGTCGGAATAGGGCGTGTAATATATCGTTGGAAAGCTCTTGACATCTACATTACAAATGTATAGAAATGTTTTGCAAAATCATCACGGTTTAAGAGCAGTTTTGAAAAAATCGTTTTTTCAAAACCGAAAACGCGAATCGTATTTTGGACTTAATTTTCAAATGGTTTGTCGGAATTGAGCAAATAAGATGGTGTTGGAAAGCTGGTGAAAATTCGCTTCTTCCATATATCTAACTTTTTTTCAAATTCTATACGATTTAAAAGTAATCTGAAAAACAGTGAAATTTTGGGTGAAACGTATTTTCGCATTTTTTTGCAAACGGTTTATCGGATTGACACAAATGATACGGCATTGGAAAGCTATGGAAAATGCTCAACCTTTTTGTATAGAAATGTTTTTCTAATTCCTTACGGTTTAAACTCGATTTAGAATACAGTCAAATTTGATTTCCAACGCGATTTTTTTTAAACTTTGTCGAAATGGGGCAAATAATATACCGTTAGAAAGATATCGAAAATGCGAAACTTAGTCATGTTTAACGCTTTCCAAAATTCGCAACCGTTGAAGAGTAATTTGAAATACGGTGAGACCCATCATGCTGTTTTCTCGTAAAAAAAAACAGAGTACTTGTACTGATCTTTTGTGTGTGTTTGTACTGATGTGTTATTCACAGAGTAATTTTGAATACGGTGAAGCCTGTCGTATTCTTTTTTCCGTTCCGGAAACAAAGTATTCAAGCTGATCTCCGTATGGATTTGTACTAAGCACGTTTTCACATATTGAACTTTTACTTTGTTTTTTGGGTAAGGTTTTCCTCTTAAAGTTTTAATGGTTTTATTAAACTTTTACTTTGTTTTTTTGGTAAGGTTTTCCTCTTAAAGTTTTAATGGTTTACGGTAGCATTGCCCGTGTACTTACATAGTTTATATCGTCGAACTGAATGATATTTTATTCAACAAGAATATGTTTTGTTTATTTCTTTTTTTTAACTCAACATTTTTTTACAACGATGTTCTGAACTTCTCTCTTTTACGACTTGTACTTTTACCATTTGAATTTCCATGGGTTTTTTTTTTGCTTGAACTTTTACAATTTGAATTTCTGCCATTTCTTTTATTCTGAACGGACCACCGTTTTTAACTCGTACTGATCAATATTTTTAATTCAAACATTTTTTTCTTTTATCATCTGACAGAAATTGTTTCCACACATATAATACATGTACATAAATTATATTATCTATAGCACCAACCTCAGCACAAAAATCATCGGCCTATTCTTGTACAGAACTTTTCAAGCACCCACATGAACACATAGCACCAACCTCAGCACAAAAATCATATTATCCATGAGCCGACTTGCATGTACTTATATGTCAAGCATCATCAGGCACATTCAGGAGGTTGCATGTTCAGTTCATGTCCAGTCTACATATGATGAACTTTACTACTGCTTGAGGTGGCCGTCCATGCACAACTAATTTGGGAACCCCTGTAGCCGAGTGTTCTCCCTCGATCACCACCATGGCTAATTCTCGGGTCAGTGGTTGGTCTAAAAAAATGAAGAGGTCAGTGCCTCCATAGAAGTAAGAAGATGCAAGCTTAATTCTTAGGTCACAAGTTTTTAAATGCTAGCACTGCTACCAGCATTTGTAAATACTAGTGAACTTGAACTTATGGTCTCCCGAGATATGAACTGATTGTGTTACAAGCACACGCTCAAAATCCAACGAGATGCTGTAAGTACATGTAAAAAGAAAATCAAGTTCATGTATATTAGTTGGGAGAAGTTCAAAAAGAAACTTTTAAAAAGTTTGTACTGTTTTTGCTATAACAACTATAGTCATCTTTGCCAACAATGTATATTACATGGTTAAAATAAGTTTTTTGAACTGAACTAAAATAATAAATTGTACTAAACTAAAATGAGAAAACGGAAATGAGCGTGTTACTGAAAACATTAACTGACCGAACTGTAGTTTAGTGGAGGAATTCACACGAGTTGGTTGTCATGGAAGATCATTCCTTGTGGACATCCTATCAAAACAGATGTAGTGTCACTTGATGCAAAAAACAAATTCTCATAGTCCTTTGGAGGTATTATAAACTTCTCCGAACTTATAACAATTGATCGCATGAACTAAGTGCGGAAGAAAGTGCGACCCTTTTCTGCAATTTGTGTGAAAAAAATCACTAGATGAATAAGAACAGAGCATCAAGAAGATTCATTAGATTCATACCAAAAATGTCGGATCAGGGGGCGGAGCAAGGGGTGTCTGCCGGTGATCTCTTCTATTTAAAATACAGTCTGAACTTACTACCCATTGTTATGAACTCTCTCTGAACAACACACCATGAACTTTTGAGTTTTTAAATGCATAATTTGGTTTTTTTCCTACTCTTTCTCTAGGACTTCCAGAACCAAACAATTTGAACCCCATGGAGGTTACTAAACAGAATGTCTTGAACTTTCTTGAGGACAGCACATGAACTTGTGTTATAATAATAAAACCGAATGGTTTTCTTTTACCTCTTCTTTTTAACACACTTTTCGCAAACCAAATTTAATTTCTGAACATTCCCGATGACAATATACGACTTCAATATTTTGACAATTTGAACTTAAAAACAGATAGAACCATATAGAGTTTTTCTGAAGGAAGCACAGCTTCAAATCAAATATTTTTCCTAATGATTCTTAATTCTGGAGCAAATATATACCATGGTTTAACAATGCTTATTATTGTTTAATTTTTTGTTTTTTCAAGACGCAGTCATCTTTCAGAATTAACCAATAAAATTGTTCAGAACAAGTTCTAATCTTTTGTTTTTTGCATGACACAATCTTCTTTCAGAACTATTAATACAAGCAGCATAGAAACTGATCATTACTAAATATGCAGAAAGAGAGTAAATGTTTGAATTTCTATTTCATAAATATTCATCAGCATTTACGATGATTTGAACATTTAGGAGCTTGTTCTGACCTGCGGTTCTCACCGTCGGGGAGCTGCCCACTCGTGTGACCTGACGTCCACTCGTGCAAGTGGAACTGACACACACGCCATCAAGGACCCGCCCACTCGTGCAAGATCGAACTGAACCAGTTCGTGATGCCGAAGCCGAGTTGAACTTGCATGATGTTCAACTAAGAGCATGACTTCTGTACTTACTTAACAATACTATGTGAACATGTTTGATGGAAGACCTTTTAATTTTTTATTATCAGTACTTGTCGAGATTGAATAACTGAACCACCAGACTTGGGTGTGGGAACCAAAATTCAGAAAAGCAGCAACTCAGTAAGGATTATACTAGCTTTGACATTCTGACAATAGTGAGGGCTCAAATGCAACTCATGTACAGTAGCTGAAAAAGCATCTTTTTTTCTTTCCCAAATGCTTTCAATTCCTGAAACATCAAAACAACATGAATTAATCCTTCTTCCTTAGCTCACCTTGCCATGCAGCAGCAACAACAAAAATTAGCAGCTAACAAATTCCAGGGATGTGTCCGGCCGGCCGACATAGAAGTAAAGGAGCTACGCTCTCTTGAGGGACTTCAGATCCCCTGGGGAATTCCTTGAGCAACTAACCAAGTTCAACTAAGTTCGTCTGCAACAGCCACACAAGTTCAGCATCATCTATGGCACACACCTGCTATCCTGCTCCATGTCTGCTTTCTTGATTGATTGTTGCAGTGCAAATGCTAGATAGCAGGCCCAAGAACTCTACACCAATTAGTAGCACCATGCCCATGATCAAGCAGTGCAAGTGTAGCAGCAGCCATCAAGCACAAATGGCATCCGATTTAGAAAAGATAGCATAACCTGTGGTAGATAGCTGGATGGAGTTGAGGTTGATCGAGATGCAGATGAGCTGGATGGAGAAAGTCAAGCCGGATCCAGGGCGGAGCACAGGGTGGCCTGCACGCAGCTCCTTGAGCGACCGACCGTGGAGCAAGCAGTTGGACTGCCGAATTGGACGGCGTGTTGTGGCCACCAGATGCAGCGATGCGATGTGACGAACTGACGGTCCGCTGCGAGGTGGGGGAAGTTCACCAAGACGGCGGTAGGGAAGGCTGGTCGCGGCAATTGGCGGCGCTGGGATGGCCCTCGCCGGCGGGGGTCGGAAGCAGGAGGACCGCCGGCGGCGCGTGGAACCAGGGAGGCCGCCAGCTGCTCATGGGAGCAGGGGGCGGCGGCGGCGGGTGGAAGCAGACGGGGCAGCGCATGGTGAAGGGAGGCGTCCGTCGCGGGGGAAGGAGAAGGTCGACCCAGGATGGAGAGAGGCCGCCGGCGCTAGGGAGGGAGGCGGCCGGAGCAGGAGAAGGAGGCTTCTGGCGCGGTGGAGCGGAGGTGTACTACGGGTTGCGGGGCGGCGTGCGGCGACGGGTTGCGGGGTGGCACGCACTGGTTCGGTTTGGTTTTTTGTTTCTGATCGAAGCGCGCTCTATATAGGGCGTGATCCAGCCCTCTCTATATATATATAGATGGTAGATGGTCTACTCTAATAACACCCGTTATGACCTTATTTTTATAACATTTTTTCTTATTCTGCTAACACCAGACGCCCATCCCAAACAGACAAAAACCAAAAAGAGCCACCCCACTCATCCACTCACCGCGCATAAACCACCCACCCCCCGGCCGCTAGCCCAGCCACCCACCCACCCTCTCCCCGATCCCTCCCACCCTCCCCGATTCCCACCCACCCTACGCCGCCGCCTCCCACCACGCCGCCCGCCACCTCCCACCGCGCCAGCCACCGGACGGACGCCACCTCCCACCATGCCGCGCACACACCACCACGCAGCGTGCCGGCAGCCAATCTGCCACAACCGCCCCTCCCCAAACCACCGCGCGCCGCCGCGCCCCTGCCTGCGAGCACCATGGGCGTCGACCACCTCTGCCCTCCGCCGCCTTGTGACCTCCTTCTTCGCTGCGGTGGCCGGATCCACAACCCCCCGGCCCCGGTGACCTCCTGCTGCGCCGCCTCGACTGGATCCAGTCGTCCTCCTGCCGGAGCCCCCCATCCTGACCCGGCACCGCCAATCCCTCCAGCACCTTGGATCTGCGTCGTCTTCGCCGCTGGGGCCAGCACCACCCCTCCCCCGCGTTGAGGTCGCCATGGCCCTCTCCTCCCCAGATCCGGCGAGCACCCCGTGGCCCTCTCCTCCCTAGCTCCTATGCAGATCACCTTATGGGCCCTCGCGGTTTCCGCCTCCCCTTCCTCTTCAGCATGCAGTTCGGTGCCGCCTACATCTGCAGGGATGCGCTGCAGTTCGGCTGCTTGAGGCGTGCAGCTCCATTTGCCCGGGTACGCGGTCCAGTAGCTCGCCCCGTGCAGTTCCTTGGAGCCGAGCTCCACGACGACGGCGGCCGCGCCTCGCCTCGCCAGCTCCATGAAGCCTTCTGCTCCACCTCGCCACTACAACAAATCACACGGGCGCGCCAGCTACTCAACTGGTCCGATCCAGCCTCGCGGGAGCTACAGTTTGGCAGAACAGCACATGACGATGCAGTACGTTTCGGGTGCGCGTGCAGTCGTCGGGTGATTTCCTTGCCGAGGAGCTAATCATCTCGGCCGCAGTTCGGTAATCACTGTCGTGTGCCCCACGCCGGCATTTTTTTGTTTCTACAGTTTGGTACCCATCGTCTTGTGCAGTTCTCCCTTAATCGCTGATGGGAGGCAAGTGCAGCGGGGTTGTTGTGAGCAGTGGAAGGCGATTTTTGCAACGTGCTTGTGGTATGTACAGTCGGCGCCATCGTCAGGTATCCACCCCCCCCCCCGCTCATGCACCATCGTTGTTGTCTTGTTCAGTTTCTTACATGCCATTCAGTTTCAGAGCTTCTTGCAGTTCATTGCTTATATTTTTGTTTTTTTAGATCTTAGTATGTGGGGTGTGTGTGGGTGTAATTTTGCACTTAGCCCTGCAGTCCACTCGATTTGGTTTGTTCTAGACGCGCCTGCAGTTCATTGGAGCTTGTATATGAGATTCAGATTCAGAAAAAATGTGTAGATAACAGAAAAATGATGGCTGGAAATGTGAAAGTAAAAATGCAGTGCACTTTTTATGTGTATGGGAGTTCACTATGTCGATTCATTTGATGTTTGTTTGCAGTGCACGCTGGCGGACGTGCAGTCTGCTGAATTTTTGTCTTCCTAGCATTCAATGTTTCTTGGCTTAGATTGCTCTTTTCTGTGTCATGTAATTAAATTAGAATAAATCCTAGAGATTGAAGCACCGAAGCATGGAATCTTGCAATAGATAGTTAGCCTAAAGCACTAAAGAATCTCATTTGGGGGTAATTAAAATGGTCTAGTCTTCCTGACGTTTTTGCTTGTTTTGATCTGCTGCAGAGGATTCATCGTGCCGTGGAGCAGGCGTCCAGGCTGAACCAGGCCGTGTCGTCGGTTGATGTAGGGTGGAACCCTATACGGCCGATCTTTCACGAAAGGAGCGGATCCCACGAAGAACACGAAGAACACAAGGGGAAAATCACAAAGGGAGACACAAGAGAAACACTCAAACCAACGAGATTAGGTCACACATGTGCTAGATCCTCGAAACACGAGAGGAGATACAAGATTCACGATCAATAAAGGACGATACAAAGGTAACCGGTTCTTCTCCTAGAGGAGGTCTTAATGGGGCCACCCAAGAGGGGGTCTTGAATCCAAAGGGATCTTCTCCATAGAGGGGCTGTGGTCTCTCTCGTGGAGTAGATCTGTAATGGATGAGCAAATCTTTATCTTACATATGAGCTAAACCTATGCTAACCCTAGAAAGGATGAGGGGGAGGTCTATTTATAGTCTAGAACCACGAAGGGGTAAGTGAGGGGCGAAGGGGTACATGGGCCTCGGGCCCGATCTTTGTGCGCAGACAGGCGTCGGACGTCCGGAGGCTCACGAAGGGCCGGTCGTTTGGAAGTCTTCGGACTTCCACTATTTTCCTTCTATCGTCGTGGCACCGGTCGTCCGGTGGCGCTCGGTCGTCCGGGGCCTGGGAGGTGTCGGACGTCCGGTCTCGGTCGGTCGTCCGGTCGCTGTAGAGTTCCTCGGCTGTAGCTGTTTTGGCAGGCTGAACCTCTAGGCGTCAGACGTCCGGTAAGGATCAGTCGTCCGGTGGCTGTGACTTGTTGTCAGCCCTTTCTCTTGTTCCTCGCGCTTAGTGTCCTCGCCGTCTTGTCCAATGCTCCTAGCTGATCCATGGCCTTCCTCCTGGTTCCTGGACATGCATAGCTCACACGTTTGAGGTAGTAGCCATGTCTCACATGTAGAAAGTGAAGGTTCGGTGAGGAGCGAGTTAACCTTGTGTCCAATGGCGTATGTTCGAGGTCTCATCTTATGTACCCTTGGCTCATGGGGAGTGGTCGAAGTGGACATGAGGATGATCGTAGGATGCTCCGCATCATCTCCCCCCCCCCTTGGGAAAGATCCGCCCTCGGATCGTGATCCTCATCATCATGGAAACGGTTGTCATGGACGGACTTGTAGTTGGACAGAGTTGAAGACATTGCGCAATCCAAGTACTCTAAGGTGTCGCCGGAGTGGTATACATGCAAAAAAGCAGACACAAACAACACCTGGAAATACAATGGTTAGCGCACACAAAGTGTCCATCATGTAAGAATGAGTCTGTGTAGCAAGATTGTGCATGACAAAGCGCATGAATCTTATCAAGATGATCTAGAATGATATGCAAAACATTCATGGGAGCAAACGCAATCATTGTGCACACAAATGTGTTGTGAATATGATCAATGCAACCACGGCGCAAAATGATGTCATAGTGAGACGGTTTATCAATAGCATGAATATGGCAATGGATGCTTAATATGATTATGTTATCATGCAATTGATGGTGGGCAATATGATCATGATGTAAGAATATGCCACCAAGGAAGATCACAACAAATTTGCTAAGGAAATGCACAAGCTCATATATCATGGATGACATGGAAATAGATGCAACAAGACAAGCATAATGTGAGTCAATCCATGCATAGGGTGCAAACTTGTGGTGAGTATGATGTATCCATCGAGCATGACATGTATGAGCACAATCAACAAATATGGAGGTGTTGGTGCAATGGGACAAAGGAGTTTTGATGTACCAATGCTCGATGTCGTGGTATGAGTGGAGATTCGAAGGTGCATCCAATAAGTCCGAGCGCTCCTCAATGTGAAGGTCCATAGAGCCAATCTCCAATGTCGCTCCTCTGTTTCGCGAGATGTATCATGTAGACAATAAGAAGGAAACAACAATGAAAGAATGACCCATCCAATATGTGTATATGAGGATGGCTCAAATGGAAAGAATTCACCTTTATGAGAATGTCGAAAATGTTTGTGTCGCACATCGCATACGCCTTCACATGACCAAGTTGACTCATGACGGTACCGCCTTGTGAATCCTTCAAAATGAACAAACATGACAAACACTCAGAAAAACAAATGAGGTTAGCGGAAATGCAAAACCTAGCATTCGTGTGGTAAGATACCCAACAAGTGTATGCATCATGCTCATCATAAGAAAGGACAAGGGAGCATTTCATAGTATGGAGGCATATGATGCGAGAACAATCAAATACAATAGGCTCAATCAAACAAGCATGCATCATAAGTAATATGTCCAAGTCTTCAAGATCAATAAACATAGATGCAACAATTGGAGGCAAGTGATAATGAACAAGATATATCATGTGAGAGGCATGAACATATATGTCATCAACCCAAGAAAGCGAGTAAGAATGGAACATGAGTGATGCGACAAAGCAAGCAATCATAGAGATCAAGTCAAGCAAGCTAGTAGTGCGAAGATGCAACGTACTAGAAGGAATCATGGCAAACATGTCATGGGTGCAAATAGTGTGCATGAATAATTCACATGACATAGCACAAGCATGAAAGCAAGATATGAGGAAAGTATCATCAATGTATTGGTGAGAGACCATATGTAAATAGCAATGGGACATCATGACTCTCCCAACACAAAAATCAACAGTAGCATGATGCACATGATAAACATGGTCATAGCAACAAGGATCTCCACCAGACATGCAAATACACATATGAGTAGTAAAATGGTGAATCATGGGTAGATGCAAGCAAGGGTCACAATTGCATGGCAAAGGCATAGTAGCAAGCATAACATGCAAAGTGAACACGATAGAATGGGCATAAGGTAACAAGTGACATATATCCCATAGCCGTGTGAGAGCCAAGTAAAAGAGATGCGCGTAGTCCTTGCGCGAAGGGAATGGTGGGAATGAGAATCCACGGGATCCCAAATCATCGTTGCTCTCAAGAGCTCGTTTCGTCAACTCATGGGATTGTGAGGTTGACGGTTGTTCATGAGTACCTACACAAAACAAAAGCAAAGGGAAAATTGTGTGTGCGTGGTATATGTACACATCATCCATCATGATGCATACGTGCATGTGTTGGTTAGCACAAAATATCCAATGCTCAAATAAATGAGATGCATGATATAGAAACATGTCATCCATCATGGTAGGTTTGTTATTATGTATAGCATAATGGAGACTCAAATTGTGTAATGCATCATGAGAAATATGTAGAGCATTGTTATTCATGGAATGCATATGGTGCAAGCAATTATGGGAATGATGCCAAGTATGGAATGTATCAAAATCTCCCAATATGCATGAGGAAACTATGGGGGTCTCCTCATGAGCATTAATGGAAACATCACATGGAGAATATTGACAACATCCAAAACAAAGCATATTTGGAACAATGTGATCATGGCATGGCATAGTAGATGAATTGCGCGAATCATGCAAAGGAAGCATAGCAATATCATCGCGTGAAAAACAAAAGCCAATGACCATCATCTCATCATCTATGCCATAAGTGCAAATGAGATTTATTTTAATGGGGCATGCATAGTTACTATGTTGAGATTGAAATGATGCAATATGGGAGATCTCACTCATAGCATATGACAAGTTCAAAGGGTTGTCGAACATGATGTAACCGAAAGAATTTTCACATGATATCCTATAGAGCATAGCGTCACAATTAGGCAACTCAACATGCTCATCATCATATTCATCATAAATTGGTAAGTCATGACATGTAGAAGTCGCACTAGCATGAAGCATGGGAATAGGTGGATCAACATCATGCAAGCAATCATTGGTAAGATAGTCCACTAGTGGGACAAGAGAAGTACCATCACCTATGTTACCTTTGGAGCGTCGCTCATGTGTTGTAGGTGAGGTTGCAACTTGATGGTACCATGTGGGGGGTGCATCTTGTTCCACCATGGCCATCGTCGTCTCCATTGGAGGTATGGACTTGTCGAGGATAGGCATGTCGTCATGTAGGAGACCTAGCACCAAAGGAGAAAACACACTAGGAGTAGAGGGTAAGTCGTTAGAAATCATAGTGGCCTCACACGTCGTCTCAACTATCTCACTCACTAAGTGTTGTGGCTCACTCACTCCCTCTTGGATGCTCTCACTCGTATGGTTGGTGGAGTCACTCAAATGGCTCTCAACCTCACATAGGATGTGTGGCATGCTCTCAAGTGTGGGGCTAGTGGTGGTCACACTCATCTTCTCATAGGAAATGCACTCAATGTCATATATGGTGGAGTCACTCATCTCACTCATGGGGTGGTGGCTCTCCACACATGGGAATTGGGGCATCACGTCATATGTGGGTGTCAGAGAGGTGTAGGTGCAAACGTCTCCAAAGATGAATGCCGTCGGATGTGGCAAAACATCACTCTCCTTCGAGACTAAAGATAAGGTCTCATGTGCGGTCTCATATCTTGACTCGAAGAATGAGTCCTTTTGGGGCGCCGTCTTCATGTAGTTGAAGAGGTTCATGCTCGTCGCCGTGGTCGAAGGGGATGGCCCTAGCTCGACCTTCTTGTCACCGTCTTGTTGTTGGAGGCCCATATGATGTGGCACCTTGTAGCTCGTCTCCATGACCGAAGGGAATTTCCCATGCTCGGCCATCTTTCTTGAGGGGCTTCCGAAGATGGAAGTGTCGCCCTCGCTCGTAGTTGGTCGCCTCGTTGTTGAAGATGTCCATGTAGGCGAACTCGTGGGAAGTAGGCGAAGATGCCGTACGTCCAAAGGCGAAGATGCCTTGAGAACACTTGGCGAAGATGCCGAAGTGGTTGGTGTAGCCGTAGCTCCGTCTTGGTGGTGCTCATCTCGCGGTCTTCTCTTTTGCTCATGAAGCTTGGATTTGGCGTGAAGTAGGGCTTGTTGGGACTTGTATGTTTGCGCTTGTGGAGCATCTTCATGATGATGGTGTCGTTGTCGCACTTGAGCTCGTAGTAGATGTCGTTCGTCGTCGTCGTGCACATGATGCTTGGAGGTGACTTGCCCTTCATGATGATGTGGATCACGAACGTGATGGTGGTCGCCATGGAGATGTGGACGTGGACGAATTGCGCTTGCATCGCTTGGGCGCTCCGAAGACTTGTGACTTGAACGTCGCCGCCTTGAGGATGATGAAGGGGAAGAATGGTTGAGCAACAAGGTCCGAATCTCCTCCATCCTTGCATCTTGCTCCTCTTTTTGTGCGAAAAGCTTATTGTCGATGTAGTCCCTTTTCCGTGCTTCGGAGTGACGAATGTCGATGGAGAGGTTCTCGATGCGCTCTCGCAAGGTAGAATGTGCGCCTTGCGTTTGTCGTTGTAGATCGAAGATGGACGCTTTGGTGATGTAGTTGTTCGCGCCGTCGTTGTTGTCGAAGACCGAAGATGAAATGCCTTGCCTATCCATCACAAGACTCGAGCAAATATGAGTGGAAGAAAGGAGAGAACTATACCAAATGTACCTTGACCGATGTTGAAAATGGATCAATGATTACTCAATGATGTAACAAGGAAATAGCACAATTGGTACCGATCTCATCAATTCTCACACCTACACAAATAAGGCTTATAGTGGAGCTCGGTGAGGATAGTGGCACAAAAATTTAATGCAAAATATTAGCAAGAGTCAATAATGTTGAAAGAGATTCACAAATTCGCAAGTGTAACAAGTAGACCAATAGCAATGAAAGGCACACGGAAACACACACACGGATAGATAAATGGGGTCGTGCAACCAAGGAATGAGCACAAAATGTGGAATCCACGGAAAACGCTCGTGTTGCACAACTCAAGAGAGACGCTAGCACGATTGCTCTATAGGCGGATACGACACTTTTGCACAACCTATAAGATGCAAAATGGATAAACTTTCTATCCCAAGTATGCTATATATGTATGGTTCCCGGTGTTTGATCCAAGATGATCGGATATGACAATCTTATGCAATGTGGTCAGATGCTATGGCTCTTTCTTACAAGCTCTTTTGTTACTCTTTCTCTTTTGCTTAAAAGCTTATTCTTTTTTTTGTATATGGCCACTTTTGCACGATGCACAAACCAAGATAGCAATAGTGTATATGCGGGAACAAACTTGTGACACAAGAGATGATATGATGATACCAATATGATATGGTATGTATGCAAGGGATTGTGTAGATCACTAATGATCACTAATGTGCACAAGTAACGTTGCCGGCAATACTCAAATGGCTAGTCTCGATAGGCAAGTAACGCAAAATGGGCTAGGGGTTATCAAAGCAATTGCAAGGGAATATACAATGGAGGGATACCACGATACCAAGATGATATGGAGGTTACCGTCCGTTGCGATGATGAGTGGCAGTGTTCTTGATGTAGATACCAAGATGATGGAGACTCTTCCCTAAGTAGCCAAAACACCTTAGAAAACGGAAAAACCGCAAACTCAAAATCTCAAATGACAAATGTCAAATGGTGGTAGCGGAATGCGGTGGTGGTGTTGCACTAGGCAATGCGGAAGTGGAATGATGGGTTATGCGAGTCGAAGTTGAAGGTCACCGTCCCTAAGTAGCCGAAACACCTTAGGAGACACAACTCACAACTCAAACAAAATTGGGTTAAGTTGGGGTGGAAGTGTATGGTGGGTAAGCTTATGCGGAAGTGGTGGTGGTGGTTGATGAAGAAGCAACCGTCCCTAAGTAGTCGAAACACCTTAGGAGACTCGAATCATTACTCAAGCAACCACATATGCAATGGGGATCAATATGGGTTAGGTTGCCGATGGTGGTGTAGAGGATGATGTGGTGGAAGCCCTAGGCAAAGATGCCAAAGTTCCAAAAATTTGATGGAGTCAAATGATGTTGGTGGTATTTTTGTGGGAAGGAGGATGTCAATAGCTTCAAAACGAGCTAAAGAACGTCAAAATCGGAGTTCGGATGAATTAGTTATGGACAAAACAAAAATCCGTCGAAGTCTGAAACTACAGGTTACGGACGTCCGTAAAAGGACGGATGTCCGGTCGGGATCGGAAATCCGTAAATTCTGTTCTGTTGGCTGGTTCCGGTCGTCCGTTAAGTTGCGGACGTCCGGTCGTTCGGGAGGCTCCGGACGTTCGTAAAAACGTCGGTCGTCCGGTGGGTCGGGGTCAACGCGAGATGCGAGTTTCGGGACGCGATTTTGGACGGAAAATGGAGATTTTGGGGGCAAAATTGACAAGATTTCGTGATGAAAGATGAGGAAACTTGGGGAAATGCTAGATCCACTCGAAACCAAGCAAATCCACAGATCAAAATTAACAAAACATCATCAAACCAACAAATCACAAAAAAATTGGGGCTATTTTTGGTGGGGATTTTCGAAATTGGGGAAGAACACAACAAAATCAAGCTAGAAAACGAAGAGAGGAGGCTCCGAAATCGTGATCAACGTGGCTCATGATACCAAGATGATGTAGGGTGGAACCCTATACGGCCGATCTTTCACGAAAGGAGCGGATCCCGCGAAGAACACGAAGAACACAAGGGGAAAATAACAAAGGGAGACACAAGATAAACACTCAAACCAACGAAATTAGGTCACACATGTGCTAGATCCTCGAAACACAAGAGGAGATACAAGATTCACGATCAACAAAGGACGATACAAAGGTAACCAGTTCTTCTCCTAGAGGAGGTCTTGATGGGGCCACCCAAGAGTGGGTCTTGAATCCGAGGGGATCTTCTCCGTAGAGGGGCCGCGGTCTCTCTCGTGGAGTAGATCCGTAATGGATGAGCAAAGCTCTATCTCACATATGAGCTAAACCTATGCTAACTCTAGAAAGGATGAGGGGGAGGTCTATTTATAGTCTAGAACCGCGAAGGGGTAAGTGAGGGGCGAAGCGGTACATGGGCCTCGGGCCCGATCTCTGTGCGCAGACAGGCGTCGGACGTTCGGTGGGTGTCGGACGTCCGGAGGCTCACGAAGGGCCGGTCGTCCGGAAGTCTTCGAACTTCTGCTATTTTCCTTCTGTCGCCGTGGCACCGGTTGTCCGGTGGCGCTCGGTCGTCCAGGGCCTGGGAGGTGTCGGACATCCGGTCTCGGTCGGTCGTCCAGTCGCTGTAGAGTTCCTCGGCTGTAGCTGTTATGGCAGGCTGAACCTCCAGGCATCGGACGTCCGGTAAGGACCGGTCGTCCGGTGGCTCTGACTTGTTGTCAGCCCTTTCTCTTGTTCCTCGCGCTTAGTGTCCTCGCCGTCTTGTCCAATGCTCCTAGCTGATCCATGGCCTTCCTCCTGGTTCCTGGACATGCATAGCTCACACGTTTGAGGTAGTAGCCATGTCTCACATGTAGAAAGTGAAGGTTCGGTGAGGAGCGAGTTAACCTTGTGTCCAATGGCGTATGTTCGAGGTCTCGTCTTATGTACCCTTGGGTCTTGGGGAGTGGTCGAAGTGGACATGAGGATGATCGTAGGATGCTCCGCATCATCGGTCATGGGTGGCGCATCCACCAGGGCGACCGTGTCTTTCGGCGGCCACTACAACGGGTTTTGACCTGCTAGAAGCTTCTAGAATCCGTCAACGCATCCATGATCTCGTAGTATTAGCATATTGATATTGAGATTCTTTATTTACATTTGTCAGGGCTCCTTAGCCTGCAAGTATGTATAACGGAATATGCAAATAGATAATTAGCCTAAAGCATGGAAGTATTTATATCTGAAGCATGGAATCTTGCAAATAGATAGTTAGCTCAGCTTGTAGGATAGTTAGAGAAAAGAGGTTATGGAGTTCACCAGCCTTGGCAAATTCAGCTCAGCTTGGAAGTATTTGTAAAAAAGAAACATAAATTTAACATTTAGCTTTTTAAATGAAGTCCATTTAGACGTGTAACATTAAAACGCAGTACACTAGCATCAGAAATTCAGTTTGGACGTGTTCACAAAAAATGTTCAAAAACGACAAAAAAGGCATGCGGTCCACTTCAATATGTGTCGGTTCACTTTCCCTTCTGATGTGCACTGCACTCATCCCACGAGGTGTGCAGTGCACTTATTCCACAAGGCACTGAGTGTTTCGGGAGCAGTCAACTTCATCGGCAACTACAGTACGCTTGGCCGTCGCATGCAGCTCATGTGGATGTATCTGTGTGTTTCCGAATCAGTCAACTTCATCGGCCACTGCAGTGCGCTTGGCCATTGAGTGCAGCTCATGTGGTGTGTGACTAACAAAATACATAACAAAACTCAAGACAAAAAGAAAATCATGCAAGCTCTGAATCAGTCAACTTCATCGGCCATTGCAGTGCGCTTGGCCGTTGAATGCAGCTCATGTGGTGTCTGATTAACAAAATACATAACAAAACTCAAGACAAAAAGAAAATCATGCAGCTCGCTTGCCCCGTCTGATGCAGTGCGGTTTCCTGTCCGATGCGGTTCACTCGTCGATTTTAGTACCGCGAAAAAACAGAGTGTCCGTGTTTCGGTAAAATCAAAATTACTCTTAAACTGTAAGGAATTAGAGAGAGTGATCTACATGAAAAGGTTGCGTCTCATCGATATCTTTCCAACGGCGTATCATTTGAATCATTCCGATCAGCGATTTGTGAAAATTTCGCGAAAAAGGCCGCTGCCACTCATTGTGATGCACACCATTTTCAAAATTAACTAAAAACTATAAGTAATCTAAAAACCATTTCAACATATGAAAGTTGTGCCTCGTCCGTAGCTTTCCAACGACATATCACACACCTCGTTTCGACAAACGGTTCAAAAACTGGAGCGAAAATAGTATAAAAAATTGCAAAAAAACGAAAAAACACAATTCCGCGATTTACTAAATTTAAAACTGCTCTTAAGCCGTAACAAATTAGAGAAAATAATAGATATGAAAAATATGCGTCTCGTCGATATCTTTCCAACGGTATATCATTTGCTTCATCGACGAGCGGTTAAGAAAAAACACGTAAAAACACTCGCTATCACTCGTCGTGCGCTGCACCGTTTTCAAAACTGCACTTAAACCGTGAGAAATCTAGAAAAGTGTTCAACATGACAAAGTTGCGCCTAATCCATAGCTTCTCAACGGTGTATTACACGCGTCGTTTCGATAAACGGTTAAAAAATTAGAGCGAAAATAATACCAAAAAACACTGTGTGCAGTTTTTTTGACACGAAGTTCACTAGTCTGTGTATTGCAGTACCCCTGTTACTGAAAGTGCAATGCCCTCGCGTTGAGCGTGCAGTGCGGAAGTGTTATCAGAATAGTTATTCTGCTAATATTAGCAGAATAGACCGGCTGTATATATAGGTCGTGGTAGTAACAGAATATTATTCTGTTAACTAGTTCTGTGGCAAGCTATTGTAGAAAATCCTACTCCTATTGTATATATAGACCGGTTGTATATATAGGGCGTGGTAGTAACAGAATATATAAAAGATACTCCACATGTGGGCAGTTACTCCACATGTCTCATATACTACCATGTCGTAGTATATATTCTATTTTATCATTTTAAGTATGTTCATATACTATATATAAGATACTCCAAATTGCAAGTTGGCCCATGGTTTTTATTATATTTGTGAAATACGTACATATCTATACGTAAAAGAGAGCATACTCAAAATACGATACATACTACCAAAAAATAATATATATACTACATAAACATTCTTATATACTACATACTACGCGTACGCACTCTCCGATTTGGTAGGTACTACATATATATAGGACGCCCATTTGGGACACCTAGGTGCCCAGGCACCTTGCCTATAAACCATTGGATTACATTGAGATGTGTGCAGGTGTAACTAGTATTGCCACTAATGGGTGACCTGTTAACTCTTTTATTAGAAAACATTATTGCTAATTATTTTTGGATATGGACACTTAATGCTCACATTAGGCAGGAGAAATAAAATCAGGAATTAATGGTCCATTAAGGCCATGCATGCTCCATGATACGTGCCATTCTTTCTTTCTTATACGTGCACTTGTTTCATTTTTGGGTATATCTTCAACATCATCTACGGGTATGTCTTCAACTTATCACTGAGCGGTCATTTAGGGGCCTTAGCTGGTGATCCGGGCTGTTTCCCTCTCGACGATGAAGCTTATCCCCCATCGTCTCACTAGCCGACTACGTGTTTTTTAGAACAAAGTATATTTATTTATCTTTTTGGTATGTTATTAATGGGTATATCTCCAATACCATTTATGGGTATGTGTTCAAGGCATATAGGTGTATTTGTTTTGGGTATATTATTTATGGGTATGCCTCCAATACAATTTAAGGTATGTATTCAAAATGGGTATATTATTTTTGGGTATTTCATCATTAAAATTACATCAGTTAATTTTTAAAACATAGTACGTGTAATTTTTTTATAACATAGTATGTATATTTTATTTTGGTATATTATTTACGGGTATGTCTCAAGTATCATTTACGGGTATGTGTCCAAGGCATATATATGCACTTTATTTTTTGGGATAATTGATTTTATGCCCCTAGTTGGGTCACACTCGACAGGTTTACCCCTAGTTTCCGAAAACACTTGTTCTTGCCCAAACCACTTTGCTCCTCTTATGCTTTTGCCCTTTGACCGTTTGACCATCACTTTGAAAACTTCATAAAAATTTCATACTAACTCAGAAAAATTCAAATAAGATATCAAAATATTCAGAAAAGCATCACATATATGTGCATGTCATTTGCATTCATGAAAAAAGTGTTGGCCAGTCCCCATCTCTGTTTTAGCTCATATGATCTTAGCATGAACAGTAAAATCTAAAAAAATTCTAAAAAAAATTGGTGGCAAACTTTGACCAATGTTTTGAGTGCTTGCCAAGTTTCATAAGGGAATGACATTCATGGAAGTCATGGCAAAAAAACAAAATTCAATGCTCCAAAATTTCATTTTGTTGCCACTACTTCCACGAATGTCATTCCCTTATGAAACTTGGCAAGCACTGAAAACATTGGTCAAAGTTTGCCACCAATTTTTTTTAATTTTTTTTAGATTTTTTAGATTTTACTATTCATGCTAAGATCATATGAGCTAAAACTGAGATGGGGACTGGCCAACACTTTTTCATGAATGCAAATGACATGCACATATAGGTGATGCTTTTCTAAACATTTTGATATCTTATTTGAATTTTTCTGAGTTAGTATGAAATTTTTATGAAGTTTTCAAAGTGATGGTCAAACGGTCAAAGGGCAAAAGCATAAGAGGAGCAAAGTGGTTTGGGCAGGAACAAGTGTTTTCAGAAACTAGGGGTAAACCTGCCGAGTGGGACACAACTAAGGGCACCAAGTTAATTATCCCTTATTTTTTGGTATATTATTTTTGGGGTCCGTCTCCAATACCATTTATCTTTATGTATTCAAAAGAGTATATTATTTGGGTATGTCAACATATACGGGTATATACTCGTCAAATGATTTTAAATTGATAGTACCCAATACAATTACGGATATGCGAAACTGAGAGTACTCAATATATTTTTAAGTATGTGCATACTTATAATATTTATCTACAACTACATACCCTCACGTGAAAATTATGTGTAGGTATCGCAATAATACATATATAGGTATTTATATGTAGTTACAAAGTGGGTATGATACCTAACTTTTTTCGGATATATGTCTACACAAATATGAAGGCATGATAACGAATCAATTTGAGTATATAGTCGCAAATACGTAGTGTACAACTTCTGCATGAAAATGTATAAGAGAAGGAAAGCAATAAAAGAAGATGTACTAATTCAAAGAATTTAAAACACTTGATTGTATCTCATACATGGAAAGTCCTGCATGCAAATACTAGGAAACAAATCAGAAATTCTAGAAAAACGCACTAACGGGTTGGACCCGATCAAGGTGCCTAGGCACCTAGGTGCCCCAAACATTTTACATATGGAAAATTCATGCTACCACCCGGTGGTAGTTGCCGCACATGTCTCATATACTACCATGTGGTACTATATATATACTATTTTATCATTATAAGTATCTTCATATATTATATATAACATATTTCAAAGTGAGTTACATGAAAAAATTACAAGTTGGCTCATGGTTTTATTATATTTGCGAAATATGTATATATTGCACGTAAAAAAGAGCATACTCAAAATACGATGCATACTATATATATATAGGTAAAATGTTTGGGGCACCTAGGTGCATGGGCACCTAGGCCGTTTATGGCAAGCCATTTTTACGAGTGCATGGCGTGCTATCAATGAAACAGTAGCTTTCCATTTTTCATTTGCATGCACTGTTGTCAATAACTGCTTTCCAAAATGATATTATGTTGATTTCCTAGCAATAATCCCTTTTCAAATATTATGTTCATGTATTATACCTAATGAAAATACACACATATGCGGGCTATTATATCTAATAAAAATATACACGTATGACAAGTATTGTTTAATGAAAAGTATACATATACCTATGGTATTATATGTACTAAGAATATACACATACCCGTTGTATTATACCAAATAAAAATTATGGATATACCTTGGGTATCTCAAATACCTACTAACAAGACGTAATGAATATATCCAGAGATATCATGAGTATTTAGATACCTCAAAAATATCATGAGTATGTATTTAAATCTGGTATGTATATACTTAAATGGTGTACGTACTTCAAATCATTGACACATGCCAGAGGTATCAAATACCTGCTAATGACATGCAATGTATACCCAGATATTTTTGGTAACGTATGCATCTTTGTGTTTCTCACATTTTGACAATACCTAGATACTGAGATGCCCAAGGATATGTATGTACCGAATGAAATGGAAAGGGCATGTATATACCTTCTGATTTTTTAAGATATCAGATACAATCAAATAATACAAAACATCGTCCAAACATTTGTATGTATACTTAGGACGTTATTATGTATTTTTCTAATGTTTTACTTTGCAAGGTATCTAGTAAAAAAAATATGCCGGGTGACACTTTTTCACGACTAATTTCCCTATACGTATTAAGGTGAAACAAATGATGTAAAATGTTATCCTAGTTTTTTTACGTTTATTAGGAATGTATGATGCAAGCCGATACACACACATGATTTGTTACCTTTATTAGGGATATACGACATACTCACAAATCTCCTTGTATATACCCAGCAAAATAAAAAATAAAACAATATACCCAATGTGTATGCGCGTGTATATACCTATGTGAAAAAGGAAAGGAAAATATTGTAGGTATCCCGTCAACATGTAGAAAGTAAAAATCAGGTTGCGGATATACCTCGGTACGTGAAATATGGTATCCATAGGTATCTAATACCCGAAGTGATAAAATCGTAGGAAAGAAAATACTATCTTAATTTGGAATAATAAAAATGTTGTATGTGCCCAGCCAACCATGCAACATATGTCAGATCATACATGAAAAATTGTACGTATACCCAAGGACATTTTCTCTCTCCAATTTGTATTACTAACGTCTCTCAACAAGGAAGGATGCCATGCATGGGTATTTTTTTGCTTGCTAAAAAAGTGTTAACATGCATGGCGTGTTGGACCATATTTAATGGTATCTATTTATGATTATATTTATAACTGTTTCCAAACTATGTAATTATTCCCAAATTAGTAATCTGTGATGGATTGACCTCTAATGCAATCGAATGGTGGAAAGACAAGGAGCCTGGGCAGTGGGCACCTAGGTGTCCCAAATGGCCGTCTGACCCTTCTTTATTTTGCCATCAATGCATCGTAATTTTATGTTTCATCAGTTTTGTCTTATTTCCGACTAAAAAAAGACCGTAAGAAAATATATAATCGGCGTAAAAAATACTTTATGTTACGTAAAATTACAAACGTAAAAACATAGTGTAAAATATACATAAACTGTAAATTTTCTTGTCTTATGAACTATTTTTTTAATTTATTGTGCCAAATTTTACGTAGTGAATCAATTGAAATGTAACTATTTGAATTCCAAATGTAATTTAATTATGAAGTGACCGTAAGATTACCTCGGGTGAAGAATAACAATTACGTAGCGAGTCTATATATATATATATATATTCATCACCCAAGGTGCAGAATAAGTTATTCTTCACCCGAGGTAATTTTACGATCATTTCATAATTAAATTACATTTGGAATTCAAATAGTTACATTTTTATTGATCCAATACGTAAAATTTGGCATAAGAAAATAAAAATATAGGTCATAAGACAAGAAAAATTGCAGTTTATGTGTATTTTACACTATGTTTTTACGTTTGTAATTTTACATAACATAAAATATTTTTTACGATGATTTTTTTTTACGGTATCTTTTTAGTCGGAAATAAGACAAAACTTACGGAACGTAAAATTACGGTGTATTGATGGTAAAATAAAAGGGGTGAAGAATAACTATTCCTCATCGAGGGTGACGAATAGTCAATCCCTATATATAGGGATATATATATATATATATAATATAATATAATATAAACTGCAGAATAAGTAATCTTTCACCCGGTCCAGCGACCGAGCCAGGTTCTCTCGGTCGCACCCGCGCGTTGTGCCTCTGGCTGTCCATCGTTACCCCACGCGCGACGTAAGTTTTTCCCTTTTCTCACGGTCACAAAAAACCATTTTCTGTTCGTGGGATTAGGACCTAGCTAGCCAACTCCGCCGTCTCCCCCAATCCTATTATGTGACTAACTTGCGGCTTGGTGGTGATCGGCAGGTGAGCGCGACAGCTCGGTGGTCGGCATGGGGAGCGGCAGTTCACCCGGTGGGGGCGTGACGGCTTGCCGATGGGTTAACTCGGCAGCAATATCGATGGCCACGGCTGCAAGGTGAGCGGGGCGCGGCCTGGGTGTTGGGAAGCACGGCGTGTGGTGGTCGGCTGGCCATGGCGACGGTTGAGTTGGTGGTCGCGGCGGCATAGGTTAGAATGTGTGTGCTCTCCTCCAGCCACGGCTGCTTGCCCCCGTACGCTCTGGTGAGCTCGATCCAAATCCCATCAACGTCTGTGTCTGTGTCGGTTTGTTGCCCCGAGGCTGTATTTCCTCTGCCCAAACTCCTAATTTCATATGCTGCTCCATTTGAACTCTAGAAACGCCATTGTAAGTTTTGACCCGCATACCATGTAAAAATACACTTGGTGATGTAATCGTTGTTGGGTATTCTCTTCTCTTTTCGAAAGCTCATCTTGTGGGAATTGGTTGCCTCTGACTTGGTACTACAAACCGTGCATTGTTTTGTTCATAGTCTGTTGCATTTTACACTTTGATTCGGATATGAAATGCACTGCGGTGAACGCTAAGTAACTTCTTTCACTCGTCATGTTAGATACACACAGTTTTGTTTTGGGCAACCTTCTTATAGACTATTTTTTGATTAATTTCCCTGGCCTAATACCAATGTGATGTGCAGATAACTTATATCTCCGGCCAAGAGCTCGCCTTGATGTCCTCACGGACTGGAGATCCATGACTAAGAGCTCTCCTCAATGTATGCAGGTACTGCCCAGACCATAAAGAAGCTAATTGATGTTAATATATAGTTAATATGTTTTTCTGAATTTATTTTGAGGGAAAATGATCAAGTCGCCGAGTAAATGTCCAACTCGGCCAGTTTTCAGTGCACATATATCATTTCCTCAATTAGTAATGCAAATTAGCAGCCACTTCAATTTTCTTGTCTGCATTTTCTTTGCAATCAGCAAGGAACCCTAGGACAGATGTACATTCGCTCACATGAATTCTAGTCCCTAGATTGTTTGTGGCTTTGGGCAATACAGAATTGGAGAAGTTGATGTATAGGTATGGATAGAATGTCATAGCTGTATCCACAACTGTCTTAATCTTTAATTTCTAGTTTAAATCCTGCACACATCTCTCTGTATTTGTTTATCTTATCGGCTATCATGCACCATAACTTGATGAATGAAAATACTAGTAAAGTTTCGACAGCACTAACTTTCAACAAATATACAGTTTCTATATATCAAGGTTGTCTTCCAGTGATTCACTCCTTGTTCAAGTGCTGGCATACATAAACTTAAACCACAAAAAAATGTGTACACATGTTGATCACTCTGAACACAAAAAGCCTTTAGAATCAGGGGTAACTTTAAAAAATGCTGGTATGGATTCTGAATATGCTACATAATATGGATTCCTCTATTATAACACCAAAAAAAGGCTTGTGCACAACTGATGCTATCCAACTTGATGGTGTAATAATTACTGCTGATTTTTGCATGATAGTGGGTTGTCACAGATTTGCAACAGGGCTGAGCAGTCGTGTAGCGTTGCTGGTTCATGTTCATTAGTGTCAGGTTATGGTAGCCGTTGTCATGTTTCTTGGTGTGGTATGTGTTGGGGAACGCAGTAATTTCAAAAAAAATCCTACGCACAAGCAAGATCATGGTGATGCATATCAACGAAAGGGGAGAGTGTAGTCCACGTACCCTCGTAGACCGTAAGCGGAAGCGTTATGACAACGCGGTTGATGTAGTCGTACGTCTTCATGATCCGACCGATCCTAGTACCGAAAGTACGGCACCTCCGTGATCTGCACACGTTCGGCTCGGTGACGTCCCACGAACTCTCGATCCAGCTGAGTGTCGAGGGAGAGCTTCGTCAGCACGACGGCGTGATGACGGTGATGATGAAGCTACCGACACAGGGCTTCGCCTAAGCACTACAACGATATGACTGAGGTGGATTATGGTGGAGGGGGGCACCGCACACGGCTAAGACAATGCCTGTTGTTGTGTTCTAGGGTGCCCCCTGCTCCCGTATATAAAGGAGCAAGGGGGAGGCCGGCCGGCTCTTGGGGCGCGCCAAGGAGGGGACGAGTCCTCCTCCTAGTAGGAGTAGGACTCCCCCTTTCCTAGTCCAACTAGGAGGAGGAAGGGGGAAGGAAGGAGAGGGAGAGAGGGAGGGAAAGAGGGGGCGCCGCCCCCCTCCTTGTCCAATTCGGACTCCTCAAGGGGAGGGAGGGCCAGCCCTATGGCCCCCTCCTCTTTCTCTCACAAGGCCCATGTTGGCCCATTAGTCCCCCCCCGGGGGTTCCGATAACCCCCCGGCACTCCGATAATTATCCGGTGACCCCCGGGACTCATCCGGTGTCCGAATATAGTCATCCAATATATCAGTCTTTATGTCTCGACCATTTCGAGACTCCTCGTCATGTCCGTGATCACATCCGGGACTCTGAACTATCTTTGGTACATCAAAAAATATAAACTCATAATACTGATCGTCACCGAACGTTAAGCGTGCGGACCCTACGGGTTTGAGAACTTTGTAGACATGACCGAGACACGTCTCCGGTCAATAACCAATAGCGGAACCTGGATGCTCATATTGGCTCCCACATATTCTACGAAGATGTTTATCGGTCAAACCGCATAGCGATATACGTTGTTCCCTTTGTCATTGTAACGCCCGGATAATTATGCTACAGTAATCCCATGCTAATGATGCCACGTCACCGTGTTTTCTATTGTTAACCTCGCGATGATTCAATCACATTCTATTTCAAATTCAAAATGAAATCAAAAGGCAAAGTAAATAAAAGAAAAGGAGAAAGCAAACAAACAAAAGATCCCCCTGGGCCTCGGTCCACACCCACTGGCCAGCCCACCTAAGTCGGCCCACTCCCCCGCTCCCCTGGCCTATAGGCCACACCCGACCGAACCCTATCCCCATCTCCCCCAGATCCCCCCATGACCCCCACTCTCTCCCTCGTCTCTCCCTCCCCACTCGCCTGGATCGGGGAGGAGCCCGATCCCAGCCGCGCCGCCCGACGCCACAACCCGCCTCTCCGTCTCCTCCCGCACGGCGCCCGCCCACTCGACGCGAGCTGAATCGGGGGCTCGACCCCGCGGCGCCCCGAGCCCCGTCGCCGCACCGTCGCCGCTCACCAACACCCGTCGCCGGCGCTGCCCCGACCTTGTCGCCCTCGCCGTCGGCGCCACCTCCCCGTCCTCGACCTCTTCCCCGTCGGACGTCCCCGCACCTCGACGCCCCCTGCTCACCAACGTCGGTGAGGACCCCTGTCGTCCTCCCCTTCCCCCGTCCACGCTCGTCCACGCCCGTGCATGTCCCGCGCTCCGCCTCTGACCCGCGGCCGTGCCTCACCGCCGGCCACCTCCCCTCCACTTCCCTGCACCTCGCCCCGCCCTGTGCTGCTCGCTCCCCTGCGGCCCGCCGGCCGCAGCCTGGCCGCCCCTGGCCACGGCCTCCGCCTGTGCCCCGGCGCTCCCACACGGCTGTGCCGCGTTCGGACGGGCGCCCAGGCGCCATCGCCCGCAGCTCCGCTAACGCCAGCGCCGTTAGGCCCCCTCGGGCCTATGACAACGGGTCCCACGCCCCTGTTTACTTTAAACAAATGTAAAAAGTTATATTAATAAAAATAATTAGTTAAACGGTTAATTAACTTAATTAATTAAAATTAATTAGCGTAATAAGCTAGTTAGACTTAATTAACTAGTTAGTTGATGAAACAACCTATGACAGGGGGCCCCACCCCCTGTTGACCAGTCAAATGTTGACTGGTCAACTGGGACCCCCTGGCCCATCCGTCAGCCTCTGGTACACTTCTGTGTACGCAGAGCTGGGTACACGTAGCAATTTGTTATTTAAATTCGAATTAATAATAATTTCAGAATATTGTTTAAATCTTTGAAAAAACATAGAAAATAAACCGTAACTCGGATGAAAAAGTTTTATACATGAAAGTTGCTCAGAACGACGAGACAAATCCGAATACGTGGTCCGTTCGTCCGGCACACATACTTAGCAAAGCAAACATGCAACCTTTCCCCCCGTTTTATCTGTCCAAAAATGCCAAACTTCGGGAAAACATTCCCGGATGTTTCCCCCCCTTCGCCGGTAGCGTGTAGCACCGCGTTAGAACACGTCTAGCTCTGTGTGTTGTCCTGTTATGCACTTGCCTGCTATGTATTTATTGTTTCTTCCCCCTCTTCCCTCCGGTAGACCCTGGGACCGTTGTTGATGCCACTGTGATCGACTACGTCGACGACGACCCCTTCTTCTCTTTCAGCAGAGCTTCCAGGCAAGCCCCCCTTTGATCATCCCGATATCGCCCATTCCATTCTCTCATGCTTGCATTAGATTTTGCTACTGTTATTGATTGCTCCTATTCTGATGCATAGCCTGCTTTTGTAACCTGCTTAATGTTACCTACCTGCTTATCCTAAACTGCTTAGTATAGGTTGGTTAGTGATCCATCAGTGACCCCCACCTTGTCCTTGTTGCCCCTGCTTCATCTCCGACGACTCGATCAATGTGATCGATGACCAGAGCCTGGCACCTCACATCACATCATGCCCCTTTTGTTGCTCGACTCTGCAGAGCTACTATCGAGTGCCGAGGGTGATCCCTCATAACGCACTCCTGATGATAGTTCTGTAGTGTAGCTATTCGGTCGTGGTCATTGAGGGTGATTTCCTCTTTCACCATTCCCGATACGGCTCTGTCGTGTAACACCTCAAGTGTGAACCTCGAGGGTGGTCCCTCTTACGTTCACCTTGATGATTATATTGAGTGGAATCCACCGGGGGTGATTCCTCGGGTTTTCCCCTTGATGTTTGGACACACGGTTACCTTGACTTTACTTGAGACCATTGTTGAAGTCGGGTCAGCCCTGAGGGGTACCCGCGAGTTGATGTGAAAGTCGGGCGGGCCCGTGGAGCACCCATGTTTTCTATGTGGCACGGCCGGGCAGTCTGGGCCCTTGCCGTAAGTCCATGAGACGGGGCGACGGGGTCACATTATCGTGAGTCTCTGCTCGTCTCCGCGAGCCCCCAATGCACTAACAGGTTTGGGTATTTGTTCTGAGTTGGCCTCTGGCCTTTACGCACTAACCACCACGCGAGAATAGTTATGGGCCTCGACGTCGCAGTATCGGCCGAAGCTTTGTCAGACGTCCAGTTCAGCATTGTGGCTGGGCCAGATTGTGCCATCCACTTCACGGGTGGTGCTGGTATCCCCTTGCGCACAAAGACCCGGAGTGCAACGGGCGATGGGCCCAGACCCCGGAGTGCTTAGGATGTAGACCGGCGGGGACCTCTCTGCTGAGCCTAGGTAGGGCTGCGGCATGTTGATCTTCCGAGGCCGGGCATTGACCCCCAGAAAGGTGTGTCCGGCCAGAGTGATCGCGCGTGTTGGGTAACGTGGTGCACCCCTGCAGGGAAGATATATATTCAAATACCGTGTCCACGGTAATGGACGTTCAGACTTGTATCCGGATCTTATATAACTAGAAATGGATACTTGAGATATGTGATGGATATGTGGCTCCGGGATTGCTTTCTCGTAGGGAGTCGAGGAAGGATCTCCGGTCCTTAATGTTACAACATGCTTGTTAAATATAAACTGCTATTCTTTACTCTTCTACATGCTGCAAGATGCTTGGAGCTGCTTGAAGATGCTAGTCTTCGATAGGCTAGGCCTTCCCCTCTATTCTGGCATTCTACAGTTCAGTCCACAGATACAACCCTTCCATTGATACCAATGCATACTTAGTATAGATCTGATGCTTGCGAGTACTTTGGATGAGTACTCACAGTTGCTTTGCTACCCCTTTTCCCCCTTCCTTCTTTGTTCCGATTGATGCAACCAGATGGTGGATCCTTGGAGCCAGATGCCACCGTCGACGGATGCTACTACGTGGAGACCACCGACGACCACGAGTAGTTAGGAGGTCCCAGGTAGGAGGCCTTGCCTCTTCGATCGTGTTGCTTTTGTGCTAGCCTTCTTAAGGCATCCTTGTTTAACTTATGTCTGTACTCAGATATTGTTGCTTCCGCTAACTCTTGTGTATCGAGCTTGTATTCGCGCCCTCGAGGCCCCTGGCTTGTAATATAAAGCTTGTATTATTTTATTTGTGTCTAGAGTTGTGCTGTGATATCTTCCCGTGAGTCCCTGATCTTGATCGTACACATTTGCGTGTATGATTAGTGTACGGTCGAATCGGGAGCGTCGCAGTCATCGGTATGTTACTTGCCCGAGATTCGATCGTCAGTATCTCAATACCTAGTTCAATATCGTTACCGGCAAGTCTCTTTACTCGTTCCGTAATGCATCATCCCGCAACTAACTCATTAGTCACATTGCTTGCAAGGCTTATAGTGATGTGCATTACCGAGAGGGCCTAGAGATACCTCTCCGACAATCGGAGTGACAAATCGTAATCTCGATCTATGCCAACTGAACAAGTACCATCGGAGACACCTGTAGAGCACCTTTATAATCACCCAGTTACGTTGTGACGTTTTGTAGCACACTAAGTGTTCCTCCGATATTCGGGAGTTGCATAATCTCATAGTCATAGGAACATGTATAAGTCATGAAGAAAGCAATAGTAATATACTAAACGATCAAGTGCTAAGCTTACGGAATGGGTCAAGTCAATCACATCATTCTCTAATGATGTGATCCCGTTAATCAAATGACAACTCATGTCCATGGCTAGGAAACTTAACCATCTTTGATTCAACGAGCTAGTCAAGTAGAGGCATACTAGTGACACTCTGTTTGTCTATGTATTCACACATGTACTAAGTTTCCGGTTAATACAATTCTAGAATGAATAATAAACATTTATCATGATATAAGGAAATATAAATAACAACTTCATTATTGCCTATAGGGCATATTTCCTTCAGTCTCCCACTTGCACTAGAGTCAATAATCTAGATTACACAGTAATGATTCTAACACCCATGGAGTCTTGGTGCTGATCATGTTTTGCTCGTGAGAGAGGCTTAGTCAACGGGTCTGCAACATTCAGATCCGTATGTATCTTGCAAATCTCTATGTCTCCCTCCTTGACTTGATCGCGGATGGAATTGAAGCGTCTCTTGATGTGCTTGGTTCTCTTGTGAAATCTGGATCCCTTTGCCAAGGCAATTGCACCAGTATTATCACAAAAGATTTTCATTGGACCCGATGCGCTAGGTATGACACCTAGATCGGATATGAACTCCTTCATCCAGACTCCTTCATTTGCTGCTTCCGAAGCAGCTATGTACTCCGCTTCACACGTAGATCCCGCCACGACGCTTTGCTTAGAACTGCACCAACTGGCAGCTCCATCATTCAATATAAATACGTATCCGGTTTGTGACTTAGAGTCATCCGGATCAGTGTCAAAACTTGCATCGACGTAACCATTTACGACGAGCTCTTTGTCACCTCCATAAACGAGAAACATATCCTTAGTCCTTTTCAGGTATTTCAAGATGTTCTTGACCGCTGTCCAGTGATCCACTCATGGATTACTTTGGTACCTCCCTGCTAAACTAATAGCAAGGCACGCATCAGGTCTGGTACACAACATTGCATACATGATAGAACTTATGGCCGAAGCATAGGGAATGACTTTCATTTTCTCTCTATCTTCTGAAGTGTTTGGGCATTGAGTCTGACTCAACTTCACACCTTGTAACACAGGCAAGAACCTTTTCTTTGCTTGATCCATTTTGAACTTCTTCAAAACTTTGTCAAGGTATGTGCTCTGTGAAAGTCCAATTAAGCGTCTTGATCTATCTCTATAGATCTTAATGCCCAGTATATAAGCAGCTTCATCGAGGTCTTTCATTGAAAAACTCTTATTCAAGTATCCTTTTGTGCTATCCAGAAATTCTATATCATTTCCAATCAACAATATGTCATCCACATATAATATTAGAAATGCTACAGAGCTCCCACTCACTTTCTTGTAAATACATGCTTCCCCAAAAGTCTGTATAAAACCATATGCTTTGATCACACTATCAAAACGTTTATTCCAACTCTGAGATGCTTGCACCAGTCCATAAATGGATCGCTGGAGCTTGCACACTTTGTTAGCATCCTTTGGATCGATAAAACCTTCAGGTTGCATCATATACAACTCTTCTTCCAGAAATCCATTCAGGAATGCAGTCTTTACATTCATTTGCCAAATTTCATAATCATAAAATGCAGCAATTGCTAACATGATTCGAACGGACTTAAGCATCGCTACGGGTGAGAATGTCTCATCGTAGTCAAATCCTTGAACTTGTCGAAAACCTTTTGCAACAAGTCGAGCTTTGTAGACAGTAACATTACCGTCAGCGTCAGTCTTCTTTTTGAAGATCCATTTATTCTCGATGGCTTGCCGATCATCGAGCAAGTCAACCAAAGTCCACACTTTGTTCTCATACATGGATCTCATCTCAGATTTCATGGCCTCAAGCCATTTCACAGAATCTGGGCTCATCATCGCTTCCTTATAGTTCGTAGGTTTGTCTTACTCTGGTTGACCTATGAGGTTCGGTAGTAACTTGATCTAAAGATACATGATCATCATCATTAGCTTCCTCACTAATTGGTGTAGGAGTCATAGGAACAGATTTCTGTGATGAACTACTTTCCAATAGGGGAGTAGGTACAGTTACCTCATCAAGTTCTACTTTCCTCCCACTCACTTCTTTCAAGAGAAACTCCTTCTCTAGAAAGGATCCATTCTTAGCAATGAATGTCTTGCCTTCGGATCTGTGATAGAGGTGTACCCAACAGTCTCCTTTGGGTATCCTATGAAGACACATTTCTCCGATTTGGGTTTGAGCTTATCAGGTTGAAGCTTTTTCACATAAGCATCGCAGCCCCAAACTTTAAGAAACGACAACTTGGGTTTCTTGCCAAACCACAGTCCATAAGGTGTCGTCTCAACGGATTTAGATGGTGCCCTATTTAACGTGAATGCAACCGTCTCTAAAGCATAACCCCAAAAGGATAGCGCTAAATCAGTAAGAGACATCATAGATCGCACCATATCCAGTAAAGTACGATTACGACGTTCGGACACACCGTTACGCTGTGGTGTTCCGGGTGGCGTGAGTTGCTAAACTATTCCGCATTGTTTCAAATGAAGACCAAACTCGTAACTCAAATATTCTCCTCCACGATCAGATCGTAGAAACTTTATTTTCTTGTTACGATGATTTTCCACTTCACTCTGAAATTCTTTGAACTTTTCAAATGTTTCAGACTTATGTTTCATCAAGTAGATATACCCATATCTGCTTAAAATCATCTGTGAAGGTGAGAAAATAACGATACCCGCCGCGAGCCTCAATATTCATCGGACCACATACATCAGTATGTATGATTTCCAACAAATCTGTTGCTCGCTCCATTGTTCCAGAGAATGGAGTTTTAGTCATCTTGCCCATAAGGCATGGTTCGCAAGTACCAAGTGATTCATAATCAAGTGATTCCAAAAGTCCATCAGAATGGAGTTTCTTCATGCGCTTTACACCAATATGAACCAAACGGTAGTGCCAAAAATAAGTTGCACTATCATTATCAACTCTGCATCTTTTGGCTTCAATATTATGAATATGTGTATCACTACTATCGAGATTCAACAAAAATAGACCACTCTTCAAGGGTGAATGACCATAAAAGATATTACTCATATAAATAGAACAACCATTATTCTCTGATTTAAATGAATAACCGTCTCACATCAAACAAGATTCAGATATAATGTTCATGCTTAACGCTGGCACCAAATAACAATTATTCAGGTATAAAAGTAATCCCTGAAGGTAGATGTAGAGGTAGCGTGCCGACTGCGATCACATCGACTTTGGAACCATTTCCCACGCGCATCGTCACCTCATCCTTAGCCAATCTTCGCTTAATCCGTAGTCCCTGTTTCGAGTTGCAAACATTAGCAACAGAACCAGTATCAAATACCCAGGCACTACTGCGAGCATTAGTAAGGTAAACATCAATAACATGTATATCACATATACCTTTGTTCACCTTGCCATCCTTCTTATCCGCCAAATACTTGGGGCAGTTCCGCTTCCGGTGACCAGTCCCTTTGCAGTAGAAGCACTCAGTCTCAGGCTTAGGTCCAGACTTGGGCTTCTTCACTTGAGCAGCAACTTGCTTGCCGTTCTTCTTGAAGTTCCCCTTCTTCCCTTTACCCTTTTTCTTGAAACTGGTGGTCTTGTTGACCATCAACACTTGATGCTCTTTCTTGATTTCTACCTCCGCAGCCTTTAGCATTGCGAAGATCTCAGGAATTGTCTTAGCCATCCCTTGCATGTTATAGTTCATCACGAAGCTCTTGTAGCTTGGTGGCAGTGATTGAAGAATTCTGTCAATGACACTATCATCAGGAAGATTAACTCCCAGTTGAATCAAGTGATTATTATACCCAGACATTTTGAGTATATGCTCACTGACAAAACTATTCTCCTCCATTTTGCAGCTGTAGAACTTATTGGTGACTTCATATCTCTCAATCCGGGCATTTGCTTGAAATATTAACTTCAACTCCTGGAACATGTCATATGCTCCATGACGTTCAAAATGTCGTTGAAGTCCCGGTTCTAAGCCGTAAAGCATGGCACACTTAACTATCGAGTAGTCATCAGCTTTGCTCTGCCAGACGTTCATAAAATCTGGTGTTGCTCCTGCAGCGGGTTTGGCACCTAGCGGTGCTTCCAGGACGTAATTGTTCTGTGTAGCAATGAGGATAATCCTCAAGTTACGGACCCAGTCCGTGTAGTTGCTACCATCATCTTTCAACTTAGCTTTCTCTATGAACGCATTAAAATTCAACGGAACAACAACACGGGCCATCTATCTACAACAATATAGACATGCAAAATACTATCAGGTACTAAGTTCATGATAAATTAAAGTTCAATTAATCAAATTACTTAAGAACTCCCACTTAGATAGACATCCCTCTAATCATCTAAGTGATCACGTGATCCAAATCAACTAAACCATGTCCGATCATCACGTGAGATGGAGTAGTTTTCAATGGTGAACATCACTATGTTGATCATATCTACTATATGATTCACGCTCGACCTTTCGGTCTCAGTGTTCCGATGCCATATCTGCATATGCTAGGCTCGTCAAGTTTAACCCGAGTATTCTGCGTGTGCAAAACTGGCTTGCACCCGTTGTATGTGAACGTAGAGCTTATCACACCCGATCATCACATGGTGTCTCGGCACGACGAACTTTCGCAACGGTGCATACTCAGGGAGAACACTTGTACCTTGAAATTTAGTGAGAGATCATCTTATAATGCTACAGTCGACCTAAGCAAAATAAGATGCATAAAGGATAAACATCACATGCAATCAGTATAAGTGATATGATATGGCCATCATCATCTTGTGCCTTTGATCTCCATCTCCAAAGCATCGTCATGATCACCATCGTCACCGGCGCGACACCTTGATCTCCATCGTAGCATCGTTGTCGTCTCGCCAACTATTGCTTCTACGACTATCGCTACCGCTTAGTGATAAAGTAAAGCAATTACATGACAATTGCATTTCATACAATAAAGCGACAACCATATGGCTCCTGCCGGTTGCCGGTAACTCTGTTACAAAACATGATCATCTCATACAATAAAATTTGGCATCATGTCTTGACCATATCACATCACAACATGCCCTGCAAAAACAAGTTAGACGTCCTCTACTTTGTTGTTGCAAGTTTTACGTGGCTGCTACGGGCTGAGCAAGAACCGTTCTTACCTACGCATCAAAACCACAACGATTTTTCGTCAAGTGTGCTGTTTTAACCTTCAACAAGGGCCGAGCGTAGTCACACTCGATTCAACTAAAGTTGGAGAAACTGACACCCGCCAGCCACCTGTGTGCGAAGCACGTCGGTAGAACCAGTCTCGCGTAAGCGTACGCGTAATGTTGGTCTGGGCCGCTTCATCCAACAAAACCGCCGAATCAAAGTATGACATGCTGGTAAGCAGTATGACTATTATCGCCCACAACTCTTTGTGTTCTACTCGTGCATATAACATCTACGCATAGACCTGGCTCGGATGCCACTGTTGGGGAACGCAGTAATTTCAAAAAAATTCCTACGCACACGTAAGATCATGGTGATGCATAGCAACGAGAGGGGAGAGTGTAGTCCACGTACCCTCGTAGACCGTAAGCGGAAGTGCTATGACAACGCGGTTGATGTAGTCATACGTCTTCACGATCCGACCGATCCTAGTACCGTAAGTACGGCACGTCCGCGATCTGCACACGTTCGGCTCGGTGACGTCCCGCGAACTCTCGATCCAGTTGAGTGTCGAGGGAGAGCTTCGTCAGCACGACGGTGTGAGATGGTGATGATGAAGCTACCGACGCAGGGCTTCGCCTAAGCACTTCAACGATATGACCAAGGTGGATTATGGTGGAGGGGGCACCGCACACGGCTAAGACAATGTCTATTGTTGTGTTCTAGGGTGCCCCCTGCCCCCGTATATAAAGAAGCAAGGGGGAGGCCGGCCGGCCCTTGGGGCACGCCAAGGAGGGGAGGAGTCCTCCTCCTAGTAGGAGTAGGACTCCCCCTTTCCTACTCCAACTAGGGGGAAGGAAGGAGAGGGAGAGAGGGAGGGAAAGAGGGGGCGCAGCCCCCCTCCTTGTCCAATTCGGACTCCTCAAGGGGGGGGGCGGCCAGCCCTACGGCCCCCTCCTATCTCTCTCACAAGGCCCATGTTGGCCCATTAGTCCCCCCGGGGGTTCCGATAACCCCCCAGCACTTCGATAATTATCTGGTGACCCCCGGAACTCAACCGGTGTCCGAATATAGTCATCCAATATATCAATCTTTATGTATCGACCATTTCGAGACTCCTCGTCATGTCCGTGATCACATCCGGGACTCCGGACTATCTTCAGTACAATCAAAACACATAAACTCATAATACCGATCGTCACCGAATGTTAAGCGTGCGGACCCTACGGGTTAGAGAACTATGTAGACATGACCGAGACACGTCTGCGGTCAATAACCAATAGCGGAACCTGGATGTTCATATTGGCTCCCACATATTCTATGAAGATCTTTATCGGTCAAACCACATAACGATATACGTTATTCCCTTTGTCATCGGTATGTTACTTGCCTGAGATTCGATCGTCGGTATCTCAATACCTAGTTCAATATCGTTACCGGCAAGTCTCTTTACTCGTTCCGTAATGCATCATCCCGCAACTAACTCATTAGTCACATTGCTTGCAAGGCTTATAGTGATGTGCATTACCGAGGGCCCAGAGATACCTCTACGACAATCAGAGTGACAAATCCTAATCTCGATCTATGCCAACTCAACAAGTACCATCGGAGACACCTGTAGAGCACCTTTATAATCACCCAGTTACGTTGTGACGTTTGGTAGCACACTAAGTGTTCCTTCGGTATTCGGGAGTTGCATAATCTCATAGTCATAGGAACATGTATAAGTCATGAAGAAAGCAATAGCAATATACTAAACGATCAAGTGCTAAGCTAATGGAATGGGTCAAGTCAATCACAGCATTCTCTAATGATGTGATCATGTTAATCAAATGACAACTCATGTCTATGGCTAGGAAACTTAACCATCTTTGATTCAACGAGCTAGTCAAGTAGAGGCATACTAGTGACACTCTGTTTGTCTATGTATTCACACATGTACTAAGTTTCCGGTTAATACAATTCTAGCATGAATAATAAACATTTATCATGATATAAGGAAATATAAATAACAACTTTCTTATTGCCTCTAGGGCATATTTCCTTCAGTATGCATCCCTCCCACCACGGTAGTTGACAACCAAGTCTTAACTACCATAACCCTTTAGTATCGTCCCCTCTCCGTCGATTTACATGTGTGTGTGTCAATTTATTCTCCCATGGCAAGTCTCTATCCATAGTAAGAAATTTAGTTATCTGAATTTAGTAGGCAATTTACATTTAGTATCTCCATGAACTCACTCACGCGATAGGTAATGTTTTGGATTAAGGTAATGATGTAAACTTCAACTATACACACCAATACATGTATCTCAGGTGGAAATTCGAAGGTGGTGTCACACCTTCGCTCAATTTTTGTGTATGCTGCTAACAGTTTAGGGTTGTTTTACACTATGTTTTGTTGTAAACAAACCAGGTAATGTCGTGAAATCCATGTGCTTTTTAGATTTCTATTTACGGTATGATTTACCTGCAATTCTTTGCATGCGCCGTTTTCATTTTGATGACTCTCAGCTGCCAGACAAAATAGAGAATGTTGCTGTAAAATGCATGACAACCATATAGATAGTGACGGCCTGTTGTTTTAATCGATCCATTTTTCTGTTGTTGCAACACTTTTTTGTCATCATAGTTGTGCTCCAATTTACTGTTTCTCTGAATTAATTTTAGGTTCTCCTTTTCATCATGATTACATCATGTGGTAGCCTGCTTTTTAAGGTATTTAAGTTATGATGCTACGTAATTCATATGCATGGGATGGTGTCTGGACATCTTCTAATCTTTATCTCTTTATTTCATGCTTATCCAATTGTATCTCGCACAGTTTGATACAAGGCATGGTTTAGGGTGCATTGAAACGGTAGTTACAGAGCTCGGCCTCTTTGTCTTGTTTCTCTGTTTACTTCCAATTCATACCTGTAGCCAGTGTGTTCATGTGATTTCTTGTACGTCCAAACTTTGCCTGTTATATATTTGATATTGATTCTTTTCAGTTTAAGGTAGTAAAGCCTCAGTCTACCTTCAAGTGTGATTGATATGCTCATGTTTGTTGGTGGTCTCTACCTATTTATTCTTCTGAGAACTAAACACATTCTGTTTTTTGAGGTCTCTATTCAAGTGGATGACGACAAATGTATGAGGGATAGAGAGGAATAAGTTTTCTGGAACACGTCTTCGTATTTTTAGTATATGATTTTTTAGAGAGGAGGCGCTTGCCCAGCTTTAGCGAACTGAAGCCCTTAAAGCGTTTACAACAAGAGTAGCTAAACAATAATAAAAAGGGGGTTCGATACAAGCCACACAGGGCTAAGGCACAAGGCCGAACGAAAACGAAAATCTGAGGATAACGGAGGATCAGTCTCCAGGCATATTTTGTAGTGAAGTATGGTGGGTACAAGTAATTTTAGATTCAAAATTTAGAGCTTTTGCCAATAATCAGTAGTAAAATTCAGGATTGTCGATGTTAGGATACTATGTTGCTTCCAGGCTATGGATAAGAATAGTTCAGTCGCTTGAGAGATTGTTGAGCATATGAAATTGATGGAAATCTCTGGGCACCCTCAAGTTAAACTGCTTGAAGACCAAGTTCAAATATGTGTCAGGGCAGTGTAGTTGGCCGTGCGAGTCTGTTGCACTTGATGTAATCAGACCGTTAGATCTGTTTTGAAATAGTGATCTCTGAACGATTTTTTTTGTACTTGTAGGGATAGTTTTTATTACGTGAGACATTTCCCAGAACCATTAGTAGTCTTGTATAGTACATTGAATCAATTTGTTAGATGGCTTTGTTATTCCTAGGGACATTGAAAGGATCGATATAGTTGACTAGAGGGGGGTGGGTGAATAGACAACTAACAATTTTTAGCTTTTCTTTACCAATTTAAACTTTGCATCAAAGTAGGTCGTCTAGATATGCAACTAGGTGAGCAACTTATATGATGCAACAACAACAAGCACACCAGCAAGCAAGGGATATAACACAAATAAGCTTGCGCAAGTAAAGGCACGAGATAACCAAGAGTGGAGCCGGTGAAGACGAGGATGTGTTACCGAAGTTCCTTCCTTTTGAGGGGAAGTACGTCTCCGTTGGAGCGGTGTGGAGGCACAATGCTCCCCAAGAAGCCACTGGGGCCACCGTATTCTCCTCACGCCCTCACACAATGCGAGATGTCGTGATTCCACTATTGGTGCCCTTGGAGGCGGCGATCGAACCTTTACAAACAAGGTTGGGGCAATCTCCACAACTTAATTGGAGGCTCCCAACGACACCACGAAGCTTCACCACAATGTACTATGGCTCCGCGGTGACCTCAGCCGTCTAGGGTGCTCAAACACCCAAGAGTAACAAGATCCGCAAGGGATTAGTGGGGGGAATCAAATTTCTCTTGGTGGAAGTGTAGATCGGGGCCTTCTCAACCAATCCCTAGAAAATCAACAAGTTTGATTGGCTAGGGAGAGAGATCGGGCGAAAATGGATCTTGGAGCAACAATGGAGCTTAGGGTTGGAAGAGGTGGTCAACTAGAGGAAGAAGACACCCCTTATATAGTGGAGAGACAAATCCAACCGTTATCCACTTAACCAGCCCGCGACCTGCGGTACTACCGCTCCAGACAAGCGGTACTACCGCAATGCCTCACGGTACTACCGCGACGGACCGCGGTACTACCGCTGCTACGGCAGAAGCTAGCCCAGGCCTGAAGCACAAAGGCTGAGGGCGGTACTGCCGCTGGTGCGGTACTACCGCTCCCCCTTGCGGTACTACCGCAAGGCAGGATAGGACTAGCCTGGGAAGGGCGCGGATAAATAAAAATACATCTGTGCCAACTTCCGCTGAAAAACACCGATGCAAAAATCCAACATGGTACTACCGCACAAGGCATGCAGTACTACCACGCAGGGAGCGGATGTAAAAAATTACATCCGCCCCTACTTCCGCTCATGTTGCTATGCTAGACCAGGATTCACGGTACTACCGCGCGCGTGGGGCGGTACTACCGCGTAGGACGCGGATGTAAAAAATTACATCTGCCCCTACAGCCGCACGAGCGGCTGAGTCTGGACTGAGGCCACGGTACTATAGCTCCTTGGGAGCGGTAATACCGTGGGCGCCTACGGTACTACCACAAGGGCTTGCGGTACTACCGCACGGGCCTGCGGTACTACCGCTCCGAAGAGCAGTACTACCGCATGCCCCAAAACAGCAACACTAGAATCCTTCTCTTTGCATATAAATGAGGGAAAACGGAGGATGCTCCAAAGCGCAAGGGGAAAGGCGGTGCAGAGGAAGAAAACATGTACGTGATGATTCCACCCGAACCTTTCCAAAGCGGACCCCCTCTTAATAGTACGGCTTTCCTACGACTCAAATCCACTGAAAAGAAACGTAGAAAAACGCCGTCTTCACTAGTCTTTGAGGGGCACCGAACCGTCTTGTGCCTAGTGACGAGAACGTCTGAAATACTCAAGGCACACGATTAGTCCGCAAAAGCATTGTCATCAATCACAAAAACACCTTAGGGATAAATATTCCCTTACAATCTCCCCCTTTTTTGGTGGATTGATGACAATACGGGATTTGCATAAAGGGAAATAATATAGAACATAAGCAAACCCAACACCTCGAAAATATAGACGGGCTCCCCCTAGATGCGTGCTATCTAGATAAGTGCTTTGGACTGCACGGCACGTATACTAGGATCAACACTCACCCTATATTTTATAAACAAGGCATGTCTTGCAACAATAAGGCTAACACTAAGCAAGAAAGTAAACATGAGCATAACATAAATAGCACAATATATCATAAGCTCAATAAGGTACGATAGAGTGATATGTCTTACACCATATGAAAGATAAGACTCACGAGCAAACCAATCCAAAGCAAGCAAGGTTCATCGGAACAAACGCAAGCAAAGCAAACACAAGACTCGCAAATCCCTACACTCTCTCCCCTTTGGCACCGAGACGCCAAAAAGGCAGAGAGGACACCTACAACACAAGTGGTGGCTCAAGCGGAGTAATCATTCGCATGCTCCTCGTCAGCGGGGACGGTCTCCTCAATGTCCTCCTCGGAATCAGTCCACTTGAAGCCTTGTTTAGCCATCCACTCAGCCTCTGGAGTGATAACCTCCTCAGAACCGCCAGAGACTTCCTGTCCAAAGACCCTCATAATCTTCTTGTCGCGGCGGCGACTCTCCTTGGAGGCAACGTGAGTCCTGTACTGCCCCTTTGCCTGCATGCAGAACAGAGTCTTCATCTTGTCCTTCAGCTTCTTGGCCCACGAGGGCTCAGAGTAGCGAGGGGCATACCCGGCAGCGCGGTCCTCATCAGCATCCTCCGCCTCACTCTCCTCCCCATCAACAGCCCTCTTAGCAGTCGTCGCCTCAGCACGAGTAGTAGTGTTGGCCCACTTGGGCTTGACACGGAGCCTGATGGACTCATGACGAATCCAGTCCGGAGCAAGGAACTCATCACCGGAGAACAGCTTCTCCCAAGTCTTGGAGATCAATAGAAACAGGTACGGTCCATAGATGGGTACCTTGCGGTTGAACACCGCGAACCGAAGCTCACACCACATGATATGTGAGACATCAAGTGGTTGAGACTGAGACACACGTGCCTCCTCACACAGGAGCATCATATCCACCAGATAGGCATGCACCTTGTCCTTGTCACCAATGCGAGGAAAGAGGGAGTTGCGGAAGATGCGGTACATGATGTCCAAAAAGGGGTTCAGCACCCACGTCTTCTTGCCACTGGGAAGCAACTTCTCAACATAATATGGCATGAGCTTGTTCTTGTTAGCTGACTCGGGGTTGGCATGAGGGCGAACTCCAACGGGCGTGGTGAGCCCCTCATCAGGTACGTGGAGCAAATCCATGAGATCCTTCCAGGTAGCAGACAACTGACGTCCATTGGTCATCCAGGTCATCCTTCGGTCCTCCCCAGTGTGAAAGTGAACAGAGGCAAAGAACTGGGCAATTATTTCAGGATCATAGTCCAGGTGAAAAGAGATCACATGTTCAATGCCAAACTGCCCCACCAGGTCCAGAGCCTCACCAAAGTAAGTACGGTATTTGTCCTGCCTCATGTGATGCATGTCAATCCAGTGCACATCCATATAGGTGTTTTTCTTGGCCTTGATCACATCTAGATATATGAGAGTCTGCTGCTTGGTCCAAAACAAGTCATTCCCTCTGAAGACAGCACGGGCATTCACATACGGGTTGATCTGCCTGCGAGAGATAAACTCAGCAAGGGGAATCTCGCCCATGCCCTTTGCGGGTTCCTTGTACTTGCTAGCGGAGGTCTTGACATTGCGCTTGGGGGCATTGGAGCCCTCTGGAGCTTCGTCTTGATTGCGTAGACGCTTGGAGCCAGTGTCACGACTAGGATTGGAACGGCGAGCAGAAGCACCGGAGCCACCACCTAAGGCACAAACCACAACACACGCATGAGAAGCGAGAAGGATCAATGCAAAGACCTCAGCAAAACAAGGGAAACAAGTAGAAAGCATACTTGGTAGTTGCCAAGAAGAAGATTGGACAACAACGGTAGTACTGCTAGTTCACGCGGTACTAAAGTTTTAGTACCGCTCCTAGTCGCGGTAGTACCGCGTGGAGGCACGATAGTACCGGGGCTCGGAGCGGTAGTAGGACTCTAGTACCACGGCTCGCGCGGTAGTACCGCACCTGAGGGGCGGTAGTACCGTACCAGCGGTAGTACCGCACGGCGTCAGATCCGAACAATTGAATCTGAGAACAACCGCGAAAACTAGGCGGTACTACGGTTGATCAAATCTACCACGGGACAACATTTCTACGCAACACTACTCTCCTACATCCTACTCTTGCATAGATTTGGCCTAAAATCTCAAGAACAACATGCAACTCCCCAAAAGCCTAGAAGCACAAGAACGAACAAGAAAGGGAGGGATTTGGGGATAAACCTTGTTCCATGGCAAGAGGTAGTGGTGGGGAACGATCCCACCGGTCGGAATCCGAGGAGAGCGGCCGGAGACGGAGATCCGGCGAGGGTCTCCGGCGCCGTTCTTGAGCAGGAGAGAGAGAGGCGGCAGGGAGAGAAACAGACAAATGGGTATGGGGGAGTTGGAACTCCCCCTACCCGGGTCTTAACCCCCACGCGCCCTCGGCAGCGCGGTAGTACTGCACCTCATCGCGGTAGTACCGCTTGGGCGGAAGTGCCGCACCGAAGCGGTAGTACCGCTCCCCCAGGCGGCAGTAAAGAATTACTGCCGCGCTGGGTGCGGAAGTACCGTGCGCTCCATATGCGGTAGTACCGTGGCAGGCCGCGGTAGTACCGTGAGCTCAAGAAGATGCAAGTTCCAAACGAAAGAGAAAGGGTCTTCGCAAGGAAACTTCAAGCGAACGAGACACCACAAGAACACGCTTAACACGAAGAAAGAAAGGTAAGAGACAACAAGGACCAACCACGAGACACAACCTCTCCAAGGAGAGGGCGGTGGCCGGAGCCACCTATGTTTGAGTCAATTGGTATGGCACCGCGAAGAATTATCCTTGGGCCCATGACAAAAACTCGTCTTTGAAGCACAAGAACCATCAAAAATGGCTGTTGTGAAAGAGTTGATCAATTTATGCATAATGGGGGGAGGGAGAGTTCATTGAGAGAACAACACTCCACCTATGTCCATGCCTACATCTAAACTAGACAACAAGTTGAGTGTGGTGGGGTGTGCAAGGGTTCAAGTCACATTTCTCGAATCAATGATATTTAGCTCATGCCCTAACTCGTGCAATCTTGCTTCATCCAAGGGCTTCGTGAAAATATCTGCAAGGTTGTCATGGGTGTTGACATAGTTGAGCTCGATCTCCCCTCGCCTAATATGATCCCGGATGAAGTGATACCGAATCTCAATATGCTTCGTCTTGAAGTGTTGCACCAGGTTGAGAGAAATCTTGATGGCACTTTCATTGTCACACCAAAGAGGCACTTTGTCACAAATGACACTGTAATCCTTTAAAGTTTGCCTCATCCATAAGAGTTGTGCACAACAACTACCGGCCGCCACATACTCCGCTTCGGTGGACGAGAGAGACACACAACTTTGCTTCTTGGAAGACCAACTCACCAAAGAGCACCCAAGAAATTGGCACCCTCCGGAAGTGGACTTCCTATCCACTTTGTCTCCCGCCCAATCGGAGTCCGGATATCCTACAAGCTTGAAGTTTGCTCCTCTTGGGTACCATAGGCCAAAGTTTGAAGTATGAGCCAAATATCGAAAGATTCGCTTGACCGCCACAAAGTGGCTTTCCTTAGGTGCGGCTTGAAACCGTGTACAAATTCCCACACTCAACATGATATCCGGTCTAGATGCACAAAGGTAAAGCAAGGAGCCAATCATGGAGCGATATACCTTTTGATCCACCGCTTTACCATTGGGATCAATGTCAAGTTGGCACTTGGTGGGCATTGGAGTGGAAGCCGGCTTGACGTCACTTAGCTTGAATCTCTTGAGCATGTCTTGAGTGTATTTGGCTTGGTTGATGAAGGTTCCTTCTCTTCTTTGCTTCACTTCGAACCCGAGAAAGAACTTCAACTCTCCCATGGAAGACATCTTGAACTTTGAGGTCATGAGAGTGGCAAATTCCTCATTGGAAGCTTTGTTAGGGGAACCAAAGATAATATCATCAACATATAGTTGGCACACAAACAACTCCCTTTGACCTTCTTAGTAAAAAGAGTGGGGTCGATTAGCCCGACTTCAAATCCACGGTTTTGTAACAACTCGGTAAGGTGGTCATACCACGCACGTGGGGCTTGTTTAAGGCCATATAGTGCCTTATCGAGTTGATACACATGATCGGGAAAGTAGGGATCCTCGAACCTGGGGGGTTGCTTGACATATGCCAACTCATTAATAGGACCATTAAGAAAAGCACTTTTCACATCCATTTGTTGCAACTTAAAGTTGTGATGAGAAGCATAAGCAATCAACAAACGAATGGATTCAAGGCAAGCAATGGGAGCAAAGGTTTCACCGTAGTCGATGCCCTCGACTTGGGAGTAACCTTGTGCCACCAATCTTGCCTTGTTGCGAACGATGGTCCCATGAGCATCTTGCTTGTTCTTGAATATCCACTTGGTTCCAATGACATTGTGGTTCCCCGTTGGCCTTGGCACCAATCTCCACACCTTGTTGTACTCGAAGTTGTTGAGTTCTTCATGCATGGCATTAAGCCAATCCGGATCTTCGAGCGCCTCATATACCTTTTGGGGTTCAACACAAGAGACAAACGCGTGATGTTCACAATAGTTTGCCAATTGTCTACGAGTGATTACCCCCTTTTGGATGCTTCCAAGCACATTCTTCATGAGATGACCCTTGGTGGAGAGCTTGGAAGCAATCTTGGCGGCACGACGCTCCAATTCCTCCTCGGGGGTGAGTCGAGGAGCGGTCACTTGATCATCTTGAGCGCCGTCTTGAGCTTGTTCTTGATCTTGAACTGGCTCGGAGGAGAGAACTTGACCTTGGGCATCACTTGATATTTTAACACCGTCTTGAGCTTGATCTTGCCCTTGGTCTTGCTCATGAGGTTGAGGGCCTTCACTTTGTTCTTCAGAAGCGTGTGGGCCTTGGGTTGGTGATGGCTCCACTTGAGTGGAGCATTGTCCTTCTCCTTCGGCCACAAGGGGTTCCTCAATGGGTAGGATAAAACCAACTCCCATTCTTCTTATGGCTTGGAGAGGAATTTCATCACCTACATCACAAGTGCCACTTTGCTCCACTTGGGAGCCGTTATTCTCATCAAACTCCACGTTACACGTCTCCTCAATAAGACCCGTGGACTTATTGAGGACACGGTAAGCATGAGAGTTTGTAGCATAACCAACAAATATGCCCTCATAAGCTCTAGCCTCAAATTTAGACAAACGAACACCTTTCTTGAGAATGAAACACTTGCACCCGAACACCCGGAAGTACTTGAGGTTGGGCTTGTTACCGGTGAGTATCTCATAGGGAGTCTTGTTCAAGCCTTTGCGGAGATAGAGCCGATTTGATGCATGACACGCGGTGTTGATGGCTTCGGCCCAAAAGTTGTATGGAGACTTGAACTCCGCCATCATGGTCCTTGCCGCATCCATCAACGTCCGGTTCTTCCTCTCCGCTACACCATTTTGTTGATGGGTGTATGGTGCGGAATATTGATGCTTGATCCCATCATCACTAAGAAACTCATCCAAGGTGTAGTTCTTGAACTCGGTGCCGTTGTCACTTCTTATAGTCAAGATCTTTGCATTGTGTTGACGTTGGGCTTCATTTGCAAAGTCAATGACGGTTTGTTGGGTCTCGCTCTTCCTCTTGAAGAAATATACCGAAGTGTATCTTGAATAGTCATCCACAATCACCAAGCAATACTTTCTACCCCCAAGACTATCAAAGGATGGAGGCCCAAAGAGATCCAAGTGAAGGAGCTCCAAAGGCCTCTTCGAGTAGATGACAGTCATGGGAGGGTGAGCCTTTTCATGGAGCTTTCCTTCGATACAAGCACTGCAAGCACGATCTTTAGCAAAACTAACATTCGTTAGTCCACGGACATGGTCCCCCTTGAGAAGACTTTGTAGAGATCTCATATTGACATGGGCTAAACGGCGATGCCAAAGCCATCCCACGTCAACTTTAGCCATTAGGCATGTCGCAGTCTTAGTGGGTCGCTCCAAAAAGTTAATCACATATAGACCATTCTCGACATGCCCAACAAAGGCTACTTTAAGAGTCTTGCTCCACAAGAGGGCCATGGTATCAATATCAAAGAAAGTGGCAAAGCCCATGAGTGCAAGTTGACGAACGGAAAGTAAATTATATGCGAGGGACTCAACAAGCATGACATTCTCGATCATGAGATCATGAGAGATGACAACCTTGCCAAGCCCCAATACCTTAGAGGACGAGGCATCACCCCACTCGACATTAGTGGGCATAGATGGAATCTTGTGAACGTCCACCACCAAGTCCTTGCTTCCGGTCATATGATTAGTGGCTCCACTATCGAGCAACCATGATCCCCCACCGGAAGCAAACACCTACAAGAGATCAATGCTTGGTTTTAGGTACCCATTTTGTAATGGGTTCTTTGATGTTAGTGACAAGGGTCTTAGGAACCCAAATAGACCATTCAATATACTCATGAGGAGAACCAACAAATTTGGCATAAACATGCCCATCACTAGCACAGCATAATACATAAGAAGGGTTAAAGTTGCCGGCTTTGTTGGAAGGGGTGGCATTGCCTTCTTGAAACCACCAGCCTTCACATTGTTCTTCTTCTCCTTAGAACCACCCTCTCCCTCCTTCACAAAGGTTTGCTTGAGAGGGGGAGGTCGTTTGGTCTTGTCATTCTTCTTCTTGTTCTTGGGCATGGGTGCGAACCCAATCCCTTCCTTGGCCACAACTTCCTTTTGATTGCTCAAAAGGTCGTTGAGGTTCTTCTCACCTTGAATGCACGACACAAGGCCTTTCTCAAGTTGCTCCTTCAACTTAGCATTCTCCTCAACAAGATGCACATGCTCACAACAAGGGTTAGTAGCATTTGCATTATCAATTAACACCATATGAGGAAAGGTTGCTTTCTCCTTGGTTAGCTTCACTTGGAGTTGATCATGAGACTCCTTGAGGCTAGCAAGAACACCTTTCAAGGCCTTGTGAGCCTTCTCAAGTATATCAAATTCCTCCTTGAGTCTAGCAAGATCAACCCCAAGTTTGGCCTTCTCGGAATTTAGCACACGAGCTACAACAAGAGCATGATCAAGATCTTTCTTTAATTTACCATGATCATCATTGTGTGACTCCTCAAGAGCCAAACGAAGACCACGCTCTTCTTCAAGAGCATTGGAAAGATCCAAAATCTCATCGGCATAGTCACGACTATGCTCCTCCATCTTAGAGATGGTATCTTCGTGAGCCTCGATCATGTCATTGGCTTCACCAAGTTGTTCCAAGAGAGCAACGAAGTGCTTCTTGGATTTACCTTTGAGTTTGTTCATAAAAGACTCAAACTCATTCTCCTCCACACTAGACCCCTCATGTTCATCAATGCAATCCGTCAAAGAGGGATTATTAATGATGGTAGTTTTGATGTTGGGGGTTACCTTGTTGGTGGCTTTAGCCATGAGGCACTTGGCGGTGATGTTCTGATTAGGTGAGTCGAAGAGAGAAGCCCGTGGAGTTGTTGCAATGGCAACGGAGGCCATGGCAACCGACTCACCATCTGCATGATCATCATCATCCTCATTGTACTCTTCTTGTACCACCAACGCCTTGGGAGGAGTTTTCTTGGTGAAGTTTCTCTTGTTAGAGAAAGACTTGGCCTTGTCCATTCGGATGAGCTTGCCACCATTGTCTTCCCTTTTTTCATAAGGGAATTCCGCAACAAAATGGCTCACATTGCCACAATTATAGCAAGTCCTCACTCGTTGCTTGACCTTCGTGCCACTTGAGTTGCTCTTGTTGAAGTTGGGCCTTGTGTTCTTCTTGCTCCAAAATTGCCTTGAAGCAAGAGCCATGTGTTCATGATAAGCATACTTTGTATCTTCGGGGTTGCTTTCCTCTTCTTCCTCCTCTTCTTCTTCTTCTTCAACACAAACCTTGGCCTTCAATGCAAGGTTGGGCTTCTTTGCCCTTTGAGAGCGTAGTACCGCATTGTCGGCGGTCTTGTCCAAGATGCCCATAGCCACAAACTCATCCAACACTTCACTTGAGGACAAAGTGTGGAAGTCCGGCCTTTGACGAATGACGGAGGACATGGCCTTGTGGTAAGGCATCATTGCCTTGAGGAATTTGCGCTTGATCCAATTGTCATCCGTGTCCTTGCTTCCATGATCTCGGAGTGAAACCGCGAGTTTGGTTACTCTCCGATAAAGCTCACGAGGTTCTTCATCCTCTTTCATTGCAAACTTGTCGGCTTCATCTTGCACCACTTCATAGTTGGAGCGTTGAATGCTTGCGCTTCCCCGGTAGAGAGAAACAATTTGATGCCATGCATCTTTGGCCATGGCGTAGGGCCGGAGGTGAGGAAGATCTTCGGGTGGAATTGCATCTTGGATGATGAAGAGAGCATTCTCATTGAATTGATTATCCGCGGCTTCTCTAGGAGTGAAGTTGCATCGGTCATGTGGAGAGAAACCTTCTTCAATGATTCTCCAAAGATTAGTACTCACATGATTTAAATGACGCTTAAACCGATAGACCCAAGAATCAAAGTCCTCATTTTTCACAATCTTAGGGGGGCGACCGGCATGATTCAAATGAGTAGAAGGAATCAATCCACCATAAACAAGTGGAGGTTCCACATGGGCAAAGATGCCGGTGCCATTCTTACCACTAGAAGAAGGGGCCTTTTCAATAGTAGCTTCCACCTTGTCGGAGTTAGCATCCGTCACCTTGTTAGTGGGATCACCCACTTTCAACGGTGTGGTAGATAGTTTGAGCCCTTCAATGAATTTATTAAACATGCTTTCAACCTCGGTCGTCATGGAGATTTTCAATGTGTCCAAAGCCACATTGAATTCCTCACGAGAGACCGAGGTTCCCCCATCGCCCGTAGACGAGACCGGATTCGCACCGGAGTGCTCCTCCACACCGTCTACGGTGTCAACCATACTCTTCGGACGACAAAGTCCTTAATAAAGAGACGAGGCTCTGATACCAATTGAAAGGATCGATATAGTTGACTAGAGGGGGGGTGAATAGGCAACTAACAATTTTTAGCTTTTCTTTACCAATTTAAGCTTTGCATCGAAGTAGGTTGTCTAGATATGCAACTAGGTGAGCAACCTATATGATGCAACAACAACAAGCACACAACAAGCAAGGGATATAACACAAATAAGTTTTCACAAGTAAAGGCACGAGATAACCAAGAGTGGAGCCGGTGAAGACGAGGATGTGTTACCGAAGTTCCTTCCTTTTGAGGAGAAGTACGTCTCCGTTGGAGCGGTGTGGAGGCACAATGCTCCCCAAGAAGCCACTGGGGCCACCGTATTCTCCTCACGCCCTCACACAATGCGAGATGCCGTGATTCCACTATTGGTGCCCTTGGAGGCGGCGACCGAACCTTTACAAACAAGGTTGGGGCAATCTCCACAACTTAATTGGAGGCTCCCAACGACACCACGAAGCTTCACCACAATGGACTATGGCTCCGCGGTGAACTCAACCGTCTAGGGTGTTCAAACACCCAAGAGTAACAAGATCCGCAAGGGATTAGTGGGGGGAATCAAATTTCTCTTGGTGGAAGTGTAGATCGGGGCCTTCTCAACCAATCCCTAGAAAATCAACAAGTTTGATTGACTAGGGAGAGAGATCGGGCGAAAATGGAGCTTGGAGCAACAATGGAGCTTAGGGTTGGAAGAGGTGGTCAACTAGAGGAAGAAGACACCCCTTATATAGTGGAGAGACAAATCCAACCGTTATCCACTTAACCAGCCCGCGACCTGCGGTACTACCGCTCCAGACAAGCGGTACTACCGCAATGCCTCACGGTACTACCGCGACGGACCGCGGTACTACCGCTGCTACTGCAGGAGCTAGCCCAGGCCTGAAGCGCAAAGGCTGAGGGCGGTACTGCCGCTGGTGCGGTACTATCGCTCCCCCTTGCGGTACTACCGCAAGGCAGGATAGGACTAGCCTGGGAAGGGCGCAGATGAATAAAAATACATCCATGCCAACTTCCGCTGAAAAACAACCAATGCAAAAATCCGACACGGTACTATCGCGCAGGGAGCGGATGTAAAAAATTACATCCGCCCCTACTTCCGCTCATGTTGCTGTGCCAGACCAGGATTCACGGTACTACCGCGCGCGTGGGGCGGTACTACCGCGTAGGGCGCGGATGTAAAAAATTACATCCGTCCCTACAGCCGCACAAGCGGCTGAGTCCGGACTGAGGCCACGGTACTACAGCTCCTTGGGAGCGGTACTACCGTGGGCGCCTACGGTACTACCGCAAGGGCTTGCGGCACTATCGCACGGGCCTGCGATACTACCGCTTCGAAGAGCAGTACTACCGCATGCCCCAAAACAGCAACACTAGGAATCCTTCTCTTTGCATATAAATGAGGGAAAACGGAGGATGCTCCAAAGCGCAAGGGGAAAGGCGGTGCAGAGGAAGAAAACGTGTACATGATGATTCCACCCGAACCTTTCCAAAGCGGACCCCCTCTTAATAGTACGGCTTTCCTACGACTCAAATCCACCGAAAAGAAACGTAAAAAAACGTCGTCTTCACTAGTCTTTGAGGGGCACCGAACCGTCTTGTGCCTAGTGACAAAAACGTCTGAAATACTCAAGGCACACGATTAGTCCGCAAAAGCATTGTTATCAATCACCAAAACACCTTAGGGATAAATATGCCCTTACAGACATGTTGATTATTTTTCCATTACATAGCATTATTTTACGGCCATCGGGCTACCATCCGTTCCTTGAGGCTGGTGATTGTACCATGTTCTTGATGATACATATGTCCTTTTAATGTTCGGTTCTTCAGATATTAATGTTGTCATCTCAATCAGCGCTAAGCATCGGTTATGGGCTTTTGGATTGTGAGCATCGCTGTAGTGTTGACGTACTTCCCAAGAACAAACAAAGCTTTTGCCTCCATTTTTCCGGACTTGTGCCTGTTTTGCCATACAGAGATAATTAATTAGAAATTGTTTCAAGGTGATTATCGAACTACATGAGGCAAATCAAAATTTTGGAATACAGTTTAACATTTTGGATCTGGCATTCTCAAGGTTATTTCGTACCATAAAAAATTCATTTAATTTGCTAATCTTTTTTTTGCAGTAAAGTTAACAACGCTCAGGAATCATTTTGTGTGTGTGTGTGTGTGTGTTCTAAAGCAAAAATATTATCTAGACCTCGCCAAAAAAACGAGATGATCGTGTGAATAACTGTCGTGAAAAATATTTTAGAAGAAAATGCAGACATGAATTACACCGTAGACCAATTTATAGGAACGTAGTCTTATCGTACAAAAAAAGGTCAGGTGCGCTTCCGTACTCACTGTAAAATTATATCAACAACATTTATTTTTTATATGGCTATTTTGATGTGCCATACAGGTTCTCACATGCATGGTGTAAATTATTGTCATGCAGAAGGTAATATTACGTCGCTCCTTTTTACGGAATGGAGACCGGTTCCTTCTTTAGGATGTAATCTTACCTAAAGTGCTTCTGTTTTCTTACCTTTGAAAGGTGTGGCCGTGGGAGATGGCTGGGGTGAGGAATAACTATTCCTCACCCATATATATATATATACAGCCGGTCTATTATGCTAATATTAGCAGAGTAGTTATTTTGATAACACTTCCGCACTGCACGCTCAACGCGGGAGCACTGCACTTTCTGTAGCAAGGGCACTGCAATACAGACTAGTGAACTTCTTGTCGAAAAAAACTGCACGCAGTGTTTTCCCGATACTGTTTTCGCTCTAGTTTTTTAACCGTTCATCGGAACGAGGCATATAATATACCGTTGGAAAGCTATGGATTAGGCGCAACTTTGCCATGTTGAACACTTTTGAGATTCCTCGCGGTTTAAGAGCAGTTTAAAAAACGGTGCGGCGGATGATGAGTGGCAGCGAGTGTATTTTCACGATTTTTTCTAAACCCCTTGTCGGAATGAAGCAAATGATACACCGTTGGAAAGATATCGTCGAGGCGCATCTTTTGCATATCCATTATTTTCTCTAATTCGTTACGGTTTAAGAGCAGTTTTAAATTTAGTAAATCACGGAATTCTGTTTTTTTTGCAATTTTCGTACTGTTTTTGCTCCAGTTTTTGAACCGTTTGTCGAAACGACATGTGTGATATGCTGTTGGAAAGCTACGGACGAGGTGCAACTTTCATATATTGAAATGGTTTTGAGATTCCTTACGGTTTTTAGTTAATTTTGAAAATTGTGCGGCTGACGACGGGAGGCAGCGACCGTTTTTCGCGAACTTTTGCAAACCGTTTGTCGAAATGATTCGAATTATCCGCCATTGGAAATATATCGACGAGGTGCAACTTTTTCATGTAAAACACTCTCTTTGATTCCTGACGGTTTAAGAGCAATTCTGATTTTAACGAAATGCGGAAACTCTGTTTTTTCGCGACCCAAAATCGTCGTATGTACTGCATCAGACAGAAAACCGCACTGATTTCAGACCAAAAACCGCACTTCATCAGACCAACAAGTGCACTGCATGATTTCTTTTTTGTGGGACGTAAATTTTCCCAAATGAGGTAGGAAACCGCACTTCTTTAGACTAAAACCCGCACTTTATCAGACGGACAAGTGCACTGCATGATTTCTTTTTTGTGGGACATAAATTTTCTAAAACGAGGTAGCAAACCACACTTCTTTAGACTAAAAACCGCACTGCATCAGACGGTCAAGTGAACTTCATGAATTCTTTTGTCGAACGTAAATTTTTCTCACACGAGTTTTTGTTGTCTTTATTTTATTTTATTTTTATGAACAAGTGTACCTCAAAGGTGAGGGCAAGTGAACCGCGACATATATCGAAGTGAACCGCATTATTATCTTATTGTTTCACTAAAATTTTCGCACTTTTCATGTTGGGTGCAAGTGAACGGCATCGCTCTCAAAAGTGAACCACATCCAAGGACCAAATGCACTGCAAGTGTTGATCTAGTCGAATGAATTTTGAAACATACGAAACAAATTGCACTTCATACAGAGGGGTAATGAGCTACTACACAAATGGAGTGAACTACTTGTTTCAATCGCCCCGCAAAGAAAACAAGTTGCATCGGAAAAATAAGTGAACCTCCAGTGGGGTCCCTCTGAGTCTACCAGCCACACTTCCACTAATACAACATTGCACCACTAGAAAAACACAAAACTACAGCACACACGACAGCAAACCACACCAACTTTCACACAGGGCCACGCCACTGGATTCAAGCACAAATATTATGCAGAGTGAACTGCAACAGAAATTCACAATGCTGTGTCGGGGCACACTAACGAACAATTGTGCTGCATTTGCAAGAAAACTGATGCGACCGGACTACATGCGTGCACACCCCGCACTGCATAACCACCGAAAATGCACCGCCGTGCGACCAAAATCGCACTGCAATATTGATGCAATTTTTTCCTTTTTCTCCTTCTCGCAAACTGAACCACAAAGGGATTTACCAAGAACTACATCTATTGTGAAAGAAATACAAACATTTTCACTGCAAATTATACTGTAGTGCATAGCAAGCACCACAAGCAGAAGACTGCATGGCACAAGTCCAAAAAAAGAAGGGGAGCACCAAACTTCACGCAGCAGATGGACTCTAGGTCAATATGCACATCGCCATGTGGCCATCCTCGCCTTGGCCAGAGACAGCAGGCTCGTGCGCCTCATCGTGTAGTCATCGTCCTCCTGTCAGGGAATGGAAGAGGGGAGGTGGATGGAGGAGTAGCTGCTGAGTTGCACATCCAAAATCCAGAAAAAAGGATGATAAAACTCTTCTGGACTGCACCACGCCATGCGTCGCCGGCGAACCGCACTAGCTTGACACCCACATACGTGGCTGCCTCCACTGGTGAACCGAGAGGGGAGCGGGGCAGCGCTGGACTGTCGAAGGACGACGAGGTCGTGGCAGATCCAGTCGTCGGGCGGGTGGGTCCGGCGGCGCTGGATTTAGGAGGCGCGTGGTGGATCCGGCCACCGCGTCGCAGCAGGAGGTTGCCGAGGTCAGGATAGCTGGATCCAGCCGCCGCGGGTAGGGGCGCGGTGGCGGCCGGGGGAGGGGCAGAGCGGCGCCGACGTATGTAGGGGCGGCACGGCGGCTGGCTGTGGAGGGGTGGCGGCGGTGGTCTAGGGAGGGGCGGCCGGGGCCTTGTGGGGAGGGAGGTCGGGATGGGAGGCGTGGGATCCACGCCGTTGTGTGGCGTTGGGAAGGGAGACGAGGGGATGCGTGGCGCGGGGCGGGATGGCTAGCGCTGCGGCCAGCGGAGAGGGGTGCGTGGTGCGCGGCGCGGTGGTCGGTGGTGGGGATCCTGGGCGGCGTGGTGGGAGGTTGGTGACGGGAGGAAGATTGCGGAGGGGGTCGGGAGGTAGGTGCGGTCGTGGGAGCAGTGTGGGGAGAGGGGGTGGGAGCGTTCGTGGCCTCGTTGGGTAGAAGTGGTGGGATTTTTTACCACGCAGCTCGGTTGACTTTTTAGCGGGGTTCGGTTCGGGTCATCGGGATGTTAGCAGAATAAGGTGGGATGTGCAGAATAAGGGTCTTAAGGGGTGTTATCAATATAGACCCACCCTACATATATATATAGGCACACACACATAAACACTATTCTGATCACGGGATCAGAATATTATTCTGATCACAACATGAACTTCCTGAGTTACACGCGTGAACTTCCCTCTATAGGAACCCGGCCTTCGAGCTATCTTCGCAACCGTGTCTCCCCGCGCTAATTTTTCTAGTCATTCGTGTTCTATGTGATGTAAGTGTACTCTGCAAACGGTTTTTAGTGACTAAATGCTCGTTTTAAATAGGAATCTCGCTCGTTGGCGTTTTTTGCAATTTTACTGCCTGGGTTGTTCGACCTGAACTTCCCCGTGTGCTAGGTTGAACTTCCGTCAACATTGCCCAAATGGGGCTTGCAACATACCGTTGGAAAGCTATGGACACCAGTATCATGACCCAAGTTAAAATTTTGGCAAAATGTAAGCGGTTTAAGAGCAGTTTTGAAAACCGTTTTTTCTTCATACAAAAAACGTGAATCGTATATTCGATCGCATTTCTAAATCGTTTATCGGAATGAGGCAAATAATATGGCATTGGAAAGCTTCTGCAAAACCGCTCCTTCCACATGTTGAATGTTTTCTCTAATTCCCCATGGTTAAAGAGTAACTTGGAAAATCGTAAAATTTCATGAACCGAATAGCCGAGTTCGTATTTTCGATGCCATTTCTAAATGGCTAATCCAATTGAGGCAAACGATATGGCGTTGGAAAGCTTATGAAAATGCACTACTTTTTCGTGTTGTAAGTTTTTTCTAATTTTGAACGATTTAAGAGTAATTTAGAAAACGGAACAATTTCCACCGAGTTCGTATTTTTGAGTTAATTTTTTAACGGTCCGTCCGAATGCAGTAAATGATATGGCGTTGGAAAGCTTGAGGAAATGCGAAACTTTTTGGTATATATTTTACAATTTTATGTCAGTTTTGAAAATGGCTAAAAAATTATTTTTACCGTAATTTCTACAAAATTTATCGGAATGGGGCAAATAATATACCGTTGAAAAGCTAGGAAAAATGCGAAACTTTCTCATGTTGATGGTTTTCTCTAAATCCTATCCGTTTTCAAGTAATTTCGAAAATGGCGAGATCATGCGTTCTGCCTTTATTGCGAAACAGATTCTTCGAAAATGCACCGTGTGAAGAACTTGAACTTATACAAATGATATTCCTGCTGTTTTCATGTTGAACTTCTATGACATATTTTCGTTTGTAATTTTTTCATCCATTTTGTCAGTGATACAGAACTTGAACTTATACAAACCTCTCTCACAATAATTTTTTTAACTTTCTCCGACCAAGGACTTGAACTTATACAAATGATATTCCTGCCGTTTTGAAGTAAATTAGAAAATGACGAGATCATGATTTCTGCCTTCATCGTGAATGGAAATGCATTGGGTGAACTAGTTGAACTTCTCGGGCATGTCTGTTTGAACTTTATTATGTTTTTGACGTGCTATTTTTTGCACTGCGTTAAGTAGTTGAACTTCTGGGGCATATTTGTTTGAACTTCACTCTGTTTCACTTTATTAGTATTTTTTTTCTTATATGAAATACACACCATGTACTACGTGAACTTCCGGTTGTTATCACTTTGAACTTCTCTCTGGTTTGTGAGAATTATTTTAAAACACAAAAAACAACATATTTGTATTTTGGACATCTAAATACACCGTGGACCTCTCTCACAAGAATTGTTTGAACTTTTACTCATCGAGCACTTGAACTTCTAGCAACCATTTTTTTCGTTTATGCGTTGTTTTTAAAAGTGCAAAAAATGGCGTTGTGTTTTTCATTTTTTGAACAGGTGAATCCTAGGTTTTAATAAACTCTAAAACTTCTCTATTATTTCAATTTGAACTTCACCTTTTTATATTTTGAGTAAAGAATTGTATTTGATTTTTATACAGAAAAAATGTTAGTTTTGTAATAAACATTATACAACTTCTTCATTATTTCGAACTGAACTTCTTGGTTTATGCGTTAGCAATGGGAAAATTTTAATTTTTTGTGATAAATATTGAACTGCTCCATTTTTTGAAATTGAACTTCTTGGTTTATTATTTAGTATCGAGGAAATGTGAGTTTTTCATATACATTGAACTACTGTATTTTTTAAGATCGAACTTCTTGGTTTTTTCAATTTGGACTTCTTGGTGTTATTCATTTGTAATGGAAAAAATATATCCTAATTTTGTAATAAAAATCGTACAACTTCTTGGATATTTTCGAACTGCACTTCTTGGTTTTTTCATTAGTAACGGGAAAAATTATGAGAAAATTCTGCATTTTTTATAGACATCGAACTTCACCATTTAATAAATTTGAACTTCTTAATTTTATTTGTTAGTAATGGGGAAAATCCTATTTTGAACTTTCCCGGGCAGGTCACTTGAACTTCGAGCAACTAAATATTTAGACTTTGGCTTTTTTTTCTTTTTTCTCATACGAAATGCACACCATGCAGTACATGAACTTCGGGGAGTTAACAATTTGAACTGCTCTTTGTTTGGCTTTACTAACAGAAAAAACCTAAGTTTTTATGGACATCGAACCGCTCTAACTTTTTTTATTTGAACTTCTTTGTGTATCTTTAGAAATGTGAAAATTGAAGTTTTGTTAGAAACATCGAACTTCTTCGTTATTTGAAATTGAAGTTATTGGTTTTATTCTTTAGTAACTAGAAAAATCTGATTTTCAAATAAATATCAAACTGCTCCGCTTTTCCCAATTGAACTTCTTGGTTTTATTCTTTAGTAACGTGAAAACCTGAATTTTTTATATATAATGAACTACTCCATTTTGTGAAATTGAACTTCCTGACTTAATTCCTTAGTATTGGGGAAAATCTGAGTTTTTGTAAACATCAAACAGCTTCATATTTTTTTGGACTTCTTGGCGTTATTCGTTAGTGATAGGAAAAGTGCTAGTTATGTAACAAATATCGAACTGCTCAATTATTTAAAGTTGAACTTCTATGTCTTATTTTTAGAAGAGGGAAACTATGTTTTTATTAACTTTTTGACAGCTCGGTTTTTTCAATTTGACCTTCTTTGGTATAATAAACATTGAACTTCTCCATTATTTAAATTTGAACCTCTAGGTTTTTGTAGAAACCGGGAAAACCATTTTCTCTACAAATTTTTGAGCTGCTCTATTTTTCTAAATTGAACTTCTTCGTTTGTTCTTTAGTAACGGGGAAAATCCTAACTTTGGAATAAACATCGAACCTCTTCGTTGTTTAAATTTGAAGTTCTAGTTTTTTTAAATGGGAAATTCTATTTGGACTTTGTTATTTATTATTCTTTAGTAGCGGTTAAAAATCCGACTTTTTAGTAAACCTTCAACCGCTCCATTATTTTAATTTAAACCTCTAGATATTTTTGGAAACAGGGAAAATTATTCTTTTGATAAAGTTTTTTGAATTGGTATGTCAATTTAATTCGAACTTGTTCGTTCTTTATCGGTTTATAAAAATCTGATTTTTTATAAGTGTCGAACTTCTTGGTTATTTTAATTTAAACTTCTCAGTTTTATTCTTAGAGGAAATATGGTTTTCAAAAAAGTATAATTTTTTTTCAAATTGTACTTTATACATTTATTTTTCGTAGCAATGGAAAGAATTTTAGTTTTTCGTATAGATCGAACTACTCTGTTGTTTTTGATTTGAACTTCTTATTTTATTCTTTAATAACAAGGAAAAATAGCTTTTTTATAAATATCGAATTGCTTTCTTTAGGTAATTTGGAATTTTGGTTTATTTCCTTTAGTAACAAAAAAAATCCTACTTTTGTAATAATTATTGAACCTGTCCATTATTTAAATTTGAACTTCTAGTATTTGTTAGGAATGGTGAAAATCCTTTTTTATGAATTTTGAACTCCACTATTTTTCAAATTTGAACTTCTTGTTTTTTTAGTTTTGAACTTCTTTGTTTTCATTATCTAATAATAAGGAAAATCTGAATTTCGTATAAACATCGAATTGCTCCTTTTTAAAATTTGGACTTCCTGGTTTTATTTCTTTTAGTAACAAAAAAACATAGTTTTTAATAAAGATCAAGCCGCTCCGTTTTTTAAATTTGAACGTGTAGTTTTTTTAAAGGGAGAAAATCCCTTTCTTATAAAATTGTTTTGAGATTCTTTTGGTTTTTTATTTGACCGTCTTTTGGTTTTGTAACAAACATTGAAATTTTTCGTCTTTTAAATTTGAACCTCTAGGTTTTTTCTAGAAAAGGGAGTGAGCGACCACAACAAAATAAACTGTATCTCTGTACTGCTGCGTGATGAATGATTTTTATTCTATGTGCATCTTCTAGGCGGGATGGATTGTACCCCAAAAGCAATGTCTTTTGAACTTTCTATGTGGAAGTCGTTGAACTTCTAGATTATTAAAAAAGCATGCCCTTTTTAGTTCTAAATCAATATGTAACATCAGAAAATTGTACCAAAAACATTGATGCATTTTGAAGATAAACTTGGAAGAAACCAACCTATGAAACCAAAAGCAATGGACCAAAAGCGTAAGTTTTTTGCACCTGCAGATACAATTGAACTTCAGTACGTGCCCACCAAAGTACTCTATCTGCATCACACACACACACAAACACACAACACACACACACACACACTTTCGGTGTTATCTTCCTTTTTCTTTGATCTAATTCTGCACGTGCCACAGAACTCCTTTTTCAAATACTTTTTTGTTACAGAGTTTTCCTGTTTTCATCATTATTAGTTTTCAAACATATAAAATGGAAGTCAAACAAACTCATTAGCAAAAACAGATGGTGGACAGAACATTGTTCCCACGTTATCCACATCCACATACGTACACAAGCAGCTGAATTTTCTTTGACGTATTCTTTCAAATACAAGCACACAAAAACCCATCGAAGCAACATCTCTTTGACGATTTTCTGCTGAATAGCTATACTAATGCATTCTTTTTTTCCATTTTCTTTGGCTCTTCAAATTTGTGCCTGCAAGAACAATACAAGGACTAAACTAACAGAATTAGAGTTTCAGAACTAAACGAAAGTTTGCAGCATGCTCCAATGCCATGAGTAGAGCATAACATGAATTTTCTAATGGAGTGAAACAGTGATACAGCTGAACTTAAAAATACAGTTGAGCTTCAGAGACTGTCTACCCGCACTGCCATCATAGTGGAGAGAGAAGGGAGGCACCAACGGAGCAGAGTGCAGGCGCGCTAGAGGGGTGCTCGTCGTAGCAGAGGGCAGGTCGCACCAGAGGGAAGGGCAGGCCGCGCTGGAGCAAAGGGAAGGTCGCGCTGAATCGGTGAACTCTCTCACATAGTGGCGGAGGGGAGCAGAAACCACGAACGGCGGCCTGCCCTCTGCTACGGCGGGCGGAGGTGGTTTGCGTCGCCGGAGAGTGGACGGGGAGGTACCCATGGCCGGGGCAGAGCAGCGAGGAGGCTCGCGTGGCCGGGGGGTCATCGTCGGAGGAGGAGCTGGGCGACGCCGGGGCAGCTTAGGTGGCAGGGGAGGCAAGACGGCGTACCAGACGAGGCGCAAGAAGGCACGACGGCTCTGGGATGGTGCGTGTCTGCCGGGCAACAGATGGCGTACGACGGCATCGAGGCGTCTGGCCTCGATTGCGACTGGGAGGAGGCTCGCAGACAGCCGCTCGTCGACGATTGGATCCTGGTGGCGGCATGGTGGCGCGGGGGTCAGGGGAGGGCGGGCTGCGGTGGTTCCAGGGAGGGTGCAGGCGGGGGGGGCGGGGGGGGGGGGGGGGGGGGTTCTCGGGAGGGCTCGTGGCGGCGGGGTGTTCCTGGGAAGGCGCGCGCGGCGTGGGGCATGGTGAGGGCGCGGCGCGGCGGGATCAGAGGGCGTCGGCGGGATGAGGGGCTCGGGGAAGCAGAGGTTGGGGGAGGAGGCGGCCCCGGCGGCGGTTTGGGGAGGAGGCGGCGGCGAGATCTGGCATTCGGGGGAGTGGATCGAGGGAGGAGGTGGGAATCGGGGCAGCGGGTGGGGAGTGGTGTTTTTTAATCGGTCCGGTGGGTTTCGGGATCAAGGGCGCACCGTGGATTTTCATCTCACCGAACTGATCGTATTTTCGTCGGAATTGAATGTGTAATATATTATTGAAAAGCTCTTGACATCTATATAGCAAATATAAAGGAAGTTTTTGCAAAATCATCACAGTTTAAGAGCAGTTTTGAAAAAAACCGTTTTTTAAAACCCAAAACACGAATCGTATTTTGGACTGACTTTTCAAACGGTTCCTCGGAATTGAGCAAATAAGATGGCATTGGAAAGCTGGTGAAAATCCACTTCTTCCATATATCTATTGTTTTTTCAAATTCTATAAAATTTAAAAGTAATTTGAAAAATGGTGAAATTCTGGGCGAAACGTATTTTCGCGTTTTTTGCAAACGGTTTGTCGGATTGACGCAATGAAACGGCGTTGGAAAGCTATGAAAAATGCGCAACTTTTTCGTATAGAAATGTTTTTCTAATTCCTTACGGTTTAAACTCGAATTTGAATACGGTCAAATTTTATTTTGAACGCGTTTTTTTAAAGTTTGTCTAAGTGGGGCAAATAATATACCGTTGGAGAGCTATCAAAAATGTGAAACTTAGTCATGTTGAAAGTTTTCTCAAATTCATAATCTTTTAATATTAATTTTGAATACGGTGAGACTCGTCGTGTTGTTTTTGTGTCTGAAAAACAGAGTACTCATACTATGTGTTTTTTTGTACCGAGGTATTTTCACAGATTGGACTTTACTGTGCTTTTTTTGCACGGTTATCCTCATAACTTTCCAACGGTTTATGTTATCATCGTCCTTGAACTTATATGGTTTATATCGTTGAACTGAATGATATTTTTTTCAAAAAGGAAATGTTTTGTGTGTTTATTTTTAACTCTTTTTTTTGCAACGGTGTTTTGTACTTCTCTCGTTTTGCGACTTGAACTTTTAACATATGAGTTTTCGTGGGTTTTTTGAATTTCCGCATTTCTATTTATTGGGAACGGTTTTTTCTTTCTTGTTTTTAATTCAAACTGATAATTGTTTCTTTTTCGAACTGATCATTTATTTTTTTTATTCAAATTGATCATTGTTTTTAATTCAAACTGATCATTGTTTTTAATTTGATCTGATCATTTTTTTAATGCAAACCGATTTTTTAATTCAAACTGATCATTATATTTAAGATTGCAACTTATAAGGTAGACTTCTCTAACCTTTTGGCTAGTGAACTTTCTTCTATCTATCATAAGAACTGATACAACAGATTCCTTTGAATTGTTGCTCACAAAAAAGGGCTACTCTTGCTTTACAAAGTGTTACGAAGAGTACTACAAAGATTACTATAAGATTTGTGAACTCAAGGCCGTACATAAGTTGTACTGATCCACATGGGAAGATTTGCTACGTACATCTTATGGAATCATACAAGACACCATTTTTTTCATCCTTTTTATGCCATAACTACACATCAGCAAGTCTAGCAGTGCCACCTCTCGACATAGTCTCCTTTGCGCTAGTTACCAGTCTTGTTCCTTGGCGAAGCCTCAATTCCTATAAGATCAAAAGGGCAGACATGAGAGAAAGATAAATGGAACACTACTTGTGCAGTATGATATTTTTTTGGCATCCTGTAGTGGTTATAGTCCTCTAGTTACAACATTTCGATAAAAAAAATCGTGTGTTTTGCTACAGATTACATTACTTGAGATTTTTTTGTCTGTTTTCAATTTTATGTCATGGAGAACCAGTTATCCAGCGGCACCAATAACCTGAAAATGTTTTTTCCTAAGAACACACATCACAATTTTTGAAATGCATCAGTACACGCACATTTTCATTATTCAGAAGCAATCAAACATGCTAAATAGTACTCATGTACTTACTGGAACCACACATATCCTAAAATATTAATCATGTACTTACTGGTACAGATCAAAGTTTCCACTTGGGAAATGAAGTTCTCCAAAACATACTAAACTCTCATTTCTACAGTTTTCAGTTCACATGTGCAGCATCAAAGGAAGAAGTAACTGCCTGTTGACAGCACTCAGCGGTATATTATTCAGCATGACAAAATTGAATGTTCACATTAGATGGGAACTTGGACGAGGCGCAGTGCTCTACTCGGACGGCGCCCAGAGTTCAACTTGGACGGAGGAGGCTGTCGTTGCGCTAGGGAGGTTCCGCACCTGCATAATTACCACAAGGGGATTATGGCCATCTCCCCTGTCTACAGATGGCGGCACTGCAGGCCAGCAGTTGCTGCTCCTCGAACCAAAGGGAGGGAGAAAAGGCAGGCCTATGGACGAGCACAACGCCAACTTGATATTTATCAGTACTACTATGACTAGACAAGAAAGTATTTAATTTTAAACACTAAATGAAATCCGGATAGTCTAGTCAAAATTGCAATCTGGAGCTTTAGTCACCTCCCCCTGACAAAGAGTGAAGGATACAAAGTAGTACTGCACGTTTCTTAAACACTTTGACTAAAACCATAGTTGTTGTAGGCCTGTTGTCATCCATGATGGTCTTGTTACTTAAATGGGCAGCCACGGTCCAATGTTCTAAACTATACAAAAACTCATGTTTTGACAGTTTAAATTTTGTCTAAACTTACTGGTTTCCGGTCTCTGAACATACAAAACTTACATAGATGTACTCAACCACCACCACAATGATAAGATGGACATGGACAAAAGGATTCGATGCTCATCAGTAAGTGGTAGGATAACATTCAGCAGGATGCAGTTAAGACAAAAGATTGAGAGTTTCAGACGATACCGAAGGATTGGCCGTTGACGAACACCTACAGCGAGTGGCCGGCGGAGTTGATGGTGAGCTGCAGCCACTGGCCGGACTTGAGGAATTGCTCGCTCCGCTGCATATTCAGGGTAAAGGTAAGAGATTAGAAAATATCAACGAATGGTTTCATGGAGACAGAGATGGTCAGTTAATCGGCCTGTACGTCAATCTCTAGGTCGTGTACCACAGGTAGTCGGACTTGTCCCACGAATGGGAATCGACTTGGACATCGGCTAGAGCTCGTTTTGAACTGAGAAGGAGATCGCGGTTGCGCCCGGAAGGAAGAGAAGGGGTTTGCCCGGGGCAGGAGGCCGGCGATGGTCAGGGGAAGAAGCCGGGCGGTGGGCGGCGCTTGGCAGTTCAGGGATGCAACGGTCATGTCGGACGAGGTCTCGGAGGCACTGGGGCACGGCGACGGCGTCCAACGGCGGTGGTTGTGGCGGGGCGCGCCCCGACGACGGGGCCATGGAGGCTGTGGGAGGTGGAGATGGCGGGGCGCGCACCGGCGGCGGGGTCCGCGACGGCTGTGGGAGGTGGTGACGGTGGCGCCGCGCCGGCGGCAGGGACCATGGCGCCTGCGGGAGGTGGTGGCGGTGGCGGTGGCGCGTGCGCCGGCGGCAGGAACCATTGCTCCTGTGGGAGGGGGTGGCGGTGGCGCGCGCGCCTGCAGCAGGGAACTTGGCGCCCGTGGGAGATGGTGGTGGTGGGACACGCGCCGGCGGCGAGGGCCGTGGCGGCCGTGGGATGTGGGAGTGGGGATCGAGGGTGGGAAGTGGGGTTCACCGGGCTGGGGTAGTCGGGCCATCGGGCCCTATAAGAGGCGACGATTAACAGAACATTATTCTGTTATCTATATCTATACTACTATTAAAAGAGCAAACATAAACCCCTCTAAAGCCACCCAACAAATTATACACGAAGTAATCAAGACCCTCCGATTAAGTCAACTTAAACACATCCTACAGTCTATATTACGCTAATGATGTATCAACCAGATCGACGTCTCAGATGAAAAGTTCTGCCCAGCAGACGTCGTGGTCTGCCAATCCTCTTCACGCTTCGTGTCCCCCGCCCGCAACTCGCGGATAGATTCCGCCCGTCTCCATCGTTCCCCACCCCTCCCTCCTGGCCTCCTCTCTCCTCCTCGCCGCCGCTACAGGAGGCCGCCGGGCGAAGCTCGACCTGCGTCGGCGGCGCCGGGTTCGCTCTCCCTCGAGCGGCGTCAGCGACGCGGGATGCGGCAGGCTCGGCCTGCGTCGGCGGCGCCGGTGTCCCTCTCCTCCGTCGAGCGGTGGCGGCGTGAGGCGCATCAGGATCGACCTGCGTCGGCGGCGGCGGCGGCGGGATCACTCTCCTCCGTCGAGTAGCGGCGGCAGTGCGGGACGCAGCGGGCGGCGCATCGCGGTAAACTAGCTCCTTCCCGTACAACCACTCCGTCCCCGTGCTCTATTCTGCCCGACCCGACTAGGATTCTGCCCGTCCCCGTGCTCTATCCGCGCCTCACATCCCCCAGCCTCCTCTCCATGTGGCCCTGCGATGCTGCCGCCTCGCTGTCCCCATCGCTCCCCGTGCCGGTTGCAGCCTCCCCAACCCTCCTCTCCATTCACCAGCTTCGCACGGTCTCCACGGCTGCTACAACAATGTTCATATCCTAGATTGACGCCGCATGGGTAGCAGCTGGACCCGTCATCAACCAGAACCAGGTAATACAAATCCGCCTATGCGTCTTCTATTCTTAATCATTGTTTCTATACAGGTGGAGAGACAGCCCTGCTCGAGTTGATGTTGCTTTATGTGGTTACGAATTACGATCATAGAGTTGTCATCCTCGGTACCTTGGTCATCCTCACATGTCAACCCGCCATCTAAAAGAAGCGACATTGAGAAGAAAATGGGTAGAATGGTGTACCTGCTGATGTGTTCTTTATACTCCTATATGCGACTTGTTGGTTCAGAATCCGTTATGTGATTACTACATTATCACAAAATGTTAGATGTGTTTGTTAACCATGCAAGGTAAGTAAATACCGCGTAAACAGATCCCATGCCTATTCACCCCCGGCTCTACCCAAATCCCCACCTTGAGCTCCTTCCTCATGTGGATAACCCTTGTCGAGTTCTATATAATTGATTGGATAACCCATGTGGATTTCCGTATAACTGCTTTGCTGTAAAATTTGTCCAAATCTAACTAATGCATGACGGTAATTTCAATCTCTTGTGTTCCTAGATTTTATTACAAGATTAATTACTGGGTCGTATGAATTTTTTTAGTAAAAGATTTGTGAGTATTTTTCTGCATCGGGTACTATGAATTGATAAATGTTGGAATGTTGACTAGATTGTCTATGCATTGGTTGAAACAAACAGGTTTCTTTTTCTTTCCCATTCTGTTGACGCTAACAACTTGATCTGATTACATTTGCGTTTGCATTACCATTCCTCAAACAAACACATCCCTAAATGCTTTACTTGGTTTGGTCTTTTGGGGTATGCCAGATTTCTTTGTTTCATTAAAGGATATTGGTTATTATGTAAATTTGACCCTTAACAGTTCCTGACGGAAAGTATATATGAACTCCTAAATGTCTTGAAATTTTGCAGCTCATGAAATGGATCTCTGTTATAGTGAAGGAACCAGAGGGAAGGATGCTACTGTCTTAGCAGTGGTGTTGATACTTAAGCACTCCACCTATTCTAATTTTTTTGTACCTTTTCACAAATAACTATCAAACTTATGTATTGTCATGCAACCTAATCTGTGTTCTCCATTGCATCAGCTACAATTTTTTTTGAGAAAGAGACTAAAAGGCGTATAGATGAGTAACAGATATGAAAAATACTTGTATACATCATGTCTTGGATAAGAAACAGTATGAAAACTTCAATGAAAAATTGTTAGTCAATATCAAACAGCCGCAACTATCCTGATTTGACGACGCTTATGCCAATTCAGTTGTTGTAGCAGAGTATTGATCTAATACTCATCTGTATATATCTTTTTAAATCTAATAAGTGAACGGATGGTCATGAAGTGATGTTTAATTATCAAGATGTGAACTTGTTCTTTCGACAGGTGATTATGTGGAGCTTGTGAAGGAAAAAGGCAAACCAACAAGCTTGGGCAATCGTCTATTGGCGACAACCTGGTATAGATGACCTACCTATTGTTAATTTTCCAACTCTCACTTTGTAGGTCTGCAATTGTATCTCCTGTACTAAACAAGAGAGCATTTAAATTTGACGCCTACAAATTTGTGGCTTGCTGCATAGGGGTTTTCCATATCTACATTCTAATATTCTCCATATTTTTTTATTAACGTTCATATCAAATGTTTGTGGTATGTAGGTTCAATAGTTGACAAAACTGAATCTCTCTTACCAGCTATGACTTCATGGTCAATATATATACATGTGCAACATCCAAAAAGAGAGATGTCATCAAACTTCTCATTAACTTTTTCCGGTTCTACTTTCTCCTTTACTGTTGAAAGCATATGGAGTGCTATCAATCAATATGAACAACTTCCTGCCGCCTCTCTTCTGCTGGATTGCTTTTTTTTCTGAAAATATTTGGTAACTCAATATTTTTCTCTTAATTCATGAGATTATATAGTGCCAAGATTTTACTGGTTTCATCTTGCGTGTTTGTGCCATCATGAGTTTGTTCTTTCTGCGGGAAATGGCTATATGACTTCAGATCTTGATAATTAATTTCGGAACTTCGAAAATTCTGGAGATGAAGAATGTGTCAGTAACCTAAAACACATATTGAAGTATCATTCACCGAGTAGTGCTCAGATGGTAACTTGGTGAGTTATACTGCATATCAGTGCAATCACATTTCTGTACTTTCCCTCCAATATGGAGGTACGTACAAGGCTGTAAATATTAGTAGCACATCTTCTCACATAAGTTACCAAAGTCATGTCCTTCTATTTTTACCCTTCTCATGCTCATAGAGCTTGGAAAAGGGTTGCTAGCTTTGGTAGCTTGATTTTGGTCCGGGGGTACAGATTTACCGTGGGAACGAGGAACAACAATGCTACGTAAATTAGAAAACATGTATTCTTCTATGAACTATATAATAATTCTGAGCCTGTATGCATATCAGTTTTGAGATTCCAGTTTCTACTATCGTGGATGCTACCAGTTACAGTTGACAAGAATTTATTATACCTTTTTAGGATGTAAATTCGAAACCCGTAATTTGCATTCCTGATCTTTTTAATTATTCTTGTTGTGATGAACATTTTAAGGGTGTCAGTGTTGATATGTGCCATAAAACTCGCAGGTTTCTTTTAAGCTCTTTCATTAATGATGTTTGCTCCTCCTTTGTACTTCTAATTATTATGGCAGGAAGTCTCACTACTACACAATTCATGCCTCTGCCAAATATTCTAATCATTTGTATTTTTGAAGTTGTAGATGATTAGATTTTCAGCTAATTTTCTGTTGTAGCATACACATTGTGGCAAGCTAACACTGAAAAAGTAGAAATTGGACGCCTCAAGTTCCTGAAGTTTTCATGGCAAAAAAGAGAAAATACTAGACTTAATGAGCGCGGACAATGGAATTCTTGATTTTTATGCGTGCCATTCAAAAGATGTGACATATTTGTAAGCCTTGGAGCTTGTACATTGGCATGAGACCACATTCAAGACCAGAGTTAGTTTTTTTAGGGAACGATCAGAGAGTTAGTGAGGATGAGGGAACCTGCTTTTGTTAGAGTTGTTCATGGATGATGGGAGATGCGGTTTTGGGCCTCCCATATGTTTGTTTGCGCCTGAATATGAGTGTACTTCCTTCAAGACGTAATACAAAAAATACTTGTTTTTGCAATGTAATGTGGATATACATGATTCTATTGGGGTGTGCATACTTAAGGATATCATGAATGGAATATTGTACTTTTTTGCGATGAAATGAAACATTGTACTTGTATAATCAATTTTGTCCACATGAATATAATTTTATCTGATGCTTCAGATGATTACAGCTCATTCAGGCTATTAGATTTTTGGATGCCCAATCATTTGTTACAACAATTAGATGTTTTCTATGCATTGCAATATGCAACTAGGAAGGTTTGTAAATCTTATCAAAGTATTTTCTAGAAATTTACATGTGATGTTTTTTGTTGGCTCATATGAATGTATTTTTTTCTATTGTGCTATGGTGCGTTGCACGTGCACACCTACTAGTACTACAAAATAGCCCTGTCCTACCCCCAAACCACGTTCCCCACCTCTTCCCACTCTCCCCGATTCCCAGCCGCAGCCATCCCCTCCGCTGTGCGCCTCCCCCTTCCTCCCAACGACCGGCGCACCTCCCCACGGCTGGGTCCAGGTCGGCTCCCACGCGCCGCCGCTGCCATCTTCCCCGGTGCGCCACGCCCACTCCCCAGATTCCTCCGCCGCTGCCTCCCGCCCCTGGACCACGGCCCGGCGCGCTTCCGCCGCCGCCTACCCGGCCCAGACGCGTATCTGTCGCCGCCCATCCCTGCCCCGATGCGCATCCGCCGCCGCCCATCCCTGCCCCGATGCGCCTCCACCACCGCCCACCCCGGCCCCGACGCACCTCCATCCCCCGTCCCCCGGTCTTCACGCGCCTCCACCTGCCTTCCCTTTGATGCGTCGCGACGGCGACGGCCACCACCCTCCTCGCCCCCACCACTCCGCGTGGTTCACCTCCACCAACCCAAAAATCGCCCTGCCTCTCGACACCTGCACGCAGAGACGCTGCCCCCGCTGCCGAACCCCTGCCTCCGCTTGGCTCTGTCCTCTGCAGCACACCACGTCTCCCCCGCCGTCCACCTGCCTTGTTCATGTCCCCAGGTGACCTTGTGTCCAAACGCGTACTGACCTTCCTCCTCCTCCTGCTTCCTCCTTCCCTCTTGGTTGATTGAACTCTATCACATGGAGCAGTAGAAGCCCTCCACTGATCCGTCCGGCGCTGTCACCTCTGCCCGAGCTCTTAGTGACGTGCCCGAGGCCATAATTTCCAGTCCAGATCACCTACAGTGTTCTGGGTTTCAGATATTTGGTTCACGTCGGACGTCGACGGCGATACGTGCAGAAATCTTCTAGTATCTCTTTTGCCTCCCCTTTTCCCTCTTCCATTTTGTTGTTTGGAAATCTCTGGTAGGCCTTTGATTCAAAAATACTTCGGCTATTATTTGTACGATATATATGCATAGGAATTTTGTTCTCCATCTTGCTTATTGGTACATGTGTGATGTTTTTCCTGTTATGAACATATTGGTTTGTGCGAAGTTCATGTACGATTACCCAAGGAGTTCAACAACCACTCATGACGAAAGAAGTATAGGTGAGCAACTCCCAGGTTGTTCAAGTTTGCCGCGTCAGGCTGTGCAATTTCGCTTGTGTGAACAAAGGGGGAGCAGCTTCTTCTTAACTGTTGATTCTGCACTTGTATGGTGCATTTTGTCTCAGCTTTTAGGTGAATTCTTTGCTTCTCTTACATTGTGTTCAACAGGGTACATAAGAAAATGGAGCTTTTTTCGAGTTGTTTTTTCTGTAATACATGTGAAGACTTCGGTATGAACAGATGGAGCTTTTTTCATAGTGAAAAATGGTCTTTTTGGTGTAATTTTGTTGTTGCTCTAATCGGCATGTATGCGAATTCGCAAGCATGTGCATAATTGACCAGCTAATTTTTGAGATAAAACTAGTAGGTAATGAGTGGTAAAAAGAACACATAGTTTGCCAAAAAAATATCAACTTGGGGGTAGAGGGACACGGGTTGGAAAATTTCTCCTCGCCATACAGTGTCCTTCTCAAGCACCATGTGCCCAGGGATGGAAATTCTCAAGCACAATGTGCCCAGGGTTGTGTTTGTGTGCTCCTATTCCCGTGTGCGTTGTAAAAATGAGGAAGTTCAACAGCTACGTCTCATAAAAAAAGGACGTTTGTTAGGAACATAAAACGAGTTCAAAAATCTTTAGAAGTTCAGATAGAACCAAAATACAAGTTCAGGTAGAACACAAGTCCCGAGCTCCATCTCTCCTGTCCTACTCTCTGTTTGTTGTGTTCTTCAGTGTCAAGTCTCGAGTTCAAATGGAAGTTTGGAGTTTATTAAAACCTAAGATTTACATGTTCGAAAAACAAAAACAAAAACCAATTCCATTTTGGCATTTTTAAAACCAAGTCATAATAATGAAAAACATATCTTGCTAGAAGTTCAAGTGCTCGACGAGGGAAAGTTGGAAATTGCTACCCACTTTATGCACACATAATTCTCTCTCTCGTTTGTGTCTATGTTTTTACACATAAATCAAAATTTTAAAAAATGTGGAGGGGTCCAATATTTATGACAAAACTAGGATATTTTGATGCTAAAAGAAATAAACCAAGAAGTCCAAATTACAAAATAGGGAAGTTCGATATTTATAAAGAAACTCAGATTTTCATTGTTAGTAAACAATAAAAATGACGAAGTTCAAATTAAAATAGAGGAGTAGTTCGATGTATATGATAAACTCAAATTATTACCGTCTCTAAAGAAAAATAAAACCATGAAGTTCGATTAAAAAAAAAGTTTGATGCTTATTTAAAAACATATTTATTTCTAAGAATAAGGCTAAGAAGTTCAAATTAAAATAACATAAAAGTTCGAAGTATATAAAAAACTCAGATTTGTTGCAAGAAGTTCGCGTGCACCCCCATGCACGGGTCAGAATTTATATTACGAGACGTTCGACCTCCAATTACATGTTTTAAAATGGTAAAAAATGGCGTCCGACCTTTAATTGTGTGTAATTCGACGTATACACGAAAATGAAACACAAGTTCATAGTGAACACAACGAGAAGTTCAAGTACTGCAAGGAATGCATTTCAGGTGAGAATAAAAGTATAGAAAAATAAAAGCTTAAAAGGCTTGTTGAAAGAAGTTCAAGTGCTGTGTCCGAAGAAGTTAAAAAATTCTTGCGAGAGAGGTTCACCTTGTATTTCCATGTTCGATTTTTTTCGTATAAAAATCGAATACAATTCTTTACTCAAAAATATAAAAAGGTGAAGTTCAAATTGAAGTAACAGAGAAGTTAGGAGTTTATTAAAACCTAGGATTTACCTGTTAAAAAAAATAAAAACACAACGCCATTTTTTGCACTTTTAAAAACAACTCATAAATGAAAAAATGGTTGCTAGAAGTTCAAGTGCTCGGCGAGTAAAAGTTCAAAAAATTCTTGTGAGAGAGGTTGACCGTGTATTTAGATGTCCAAAATACATAAAGAATATGTTGTTTTTTGAATTTTAAAATAATTCTCCCAAACCAGAGAGAAGTTCAGAGTGATAACAACCGGAAGTTCACATACTACATGGTGCGTATTTCATATAAGAAAAATACAATAAAGTGAAACAGAGTGAAGTTCAAACAGACATGCCCTACAAGTTCAACTACTTCACACAGTGCAAAAAACAGCACGTCAAAAATATGTCACAGAAGTTCAACGTGAAAACAGCAGGAAGTTCACCAACTACACTAAATGAATTTCAGATGAAAAACTTTTAAAATTGTCGCGAATATAAAAAATGATGAACACAGGAAAGTTGCGTGTTTAAAGCAGCTTTGCATAGGTATATCAGTTGCTCAATTTCGGTGAGTGTATGGAGAGCTACGAGCGAAAAAAGCACGTGAAAAATAGAGTGAAGTTCAAGTAGACATGCCGAGAAGTTGAAGTTCTTCACGCGGTGCATTTTCAAAGAATCTGTTTCGCGATAAAGGCAGAACAAATGATCTCACTGTTTTCGAAATTAATTGAAAACGGCTAGGAATCAGAGAAAACCATCAACATGAAAAAGTTTCGCATTTTCCGTAGCTTTTGAAAGGTATATTATTTGCCCCATTCCGATAAAGTTTCTAGAAATTATGGCAAAAATACGTTTTTATCCATTTTCAAAATTGACTTAAAACCGTAAGGAATTGGGAGAAACAATATATAACAAAAAGTTTCACATTTCATCAAGCTTTCCAACGCCATATCATTTGCTGCATTTGGACACATGGTTAAAAAATTAGCTCCAAAATACAAACTCGGTGGAACTTGTATCTTTTTCTAAATTACTTTTAAATTATTCAAAATTAGAAAAAACGTTTAACATGAAAAAGTAGCGCATTTTCATAAGCTTTCCAACGCCATATTATTTGCCTCAATTGGATTAGCCGTTTAGAAATTACATCGAAAATATGAACTCGGCTGTTCGGTCTGCGAAATTCTATGATTTTCGAAATTACTCTTTATCCGTAGAGAATTAGAGAAACCTTTCAACATATGGAAGGAGCGGTTTTGAAGCAGCTTTCCAAGGCCATATTATTTGCCTCATTCGGATAAACGGTTTAGAAATGCGATCGAAAATACGATTCACGTTTTTTGTATGAAGAAAAAACGGTTTTCAAAACTGCTCTTAAGCCGCTTACATGTTGCCAAAAATTTAACTTGGGCCGTGATAATCGTGTCCATAGCTTTCTAACGGTATATCGCAAAGCCCCGTTTGAGCAATGTTTGCGGAAGTTCAACCTAGCACTGGGGGAAGTTCAACATACTACTGCCTCGCAGGTTAGTTGTGATCAGAATAATATTCTCATCCCATTATCAGAATACTGTTTATATATATATATATATATATATATATATATATATATCTATATATATATATATATATATATATATATATCCAACTTAACTTGGTTTCCTCTGATGTTCTCTCTCACCATCTACACACCGTTTCTCCTTCGCTACCCCCATCCCTTTTTGAAAGGAACACTGTTGAAGGCATTCCATTAAACCGAGGCACTGGATACATCGTCAGCACACAAGTTCAGTACAAAGTGAGGAAGATGGCCAACCCACACAACACAGTTGCCATCCCCTTGCAGAGCGCCACGCGCGGCAAGTTCATGCACCACAGAGTTACAAGACCTCATACATACATAAATTTTAACACTATCATAAGCAACACACAACAAAGATTTTATTTCTTTAAACAAGACTCCTAGAGACGAAAGATCATAATCGTGGGAGGTGATAGCTTGCTTCAGATTGGTCGCGTCCACCTCCAGTTGAACCCAACTGCATCCCATATCGGAGGTCATGTGCAAAGCTTTGAGTAGCGCCAAAGCTTCAACATAAAGTGCAGAGCTTACTCCCTGGAGATGGTTGCGTCCCGCAGCCACAGGAACACCTCGATCATTTCTCACAATAAAGCCCCAGCCTCCTGAATGGGATTCTTCACATAACGCCCCATCAGTATTAATCTTAACACAGTTAACCATGGGAAACACCCATTTAGATACAACTGGGACTTTATGAACTGACCTCTTCAGTTTCAGAGACTTGTATTCCAATGCATGTGCAGAAATAGAAGAGACCACCTCCTTTGAAGATCTTATTCTATCACTGACATTGGCATAATTCCTTTTGGCCCACCAAATCCAGAGTAAACAACACACTGTTATCTTTTCCTCTTCACCTAAATTGAGAATTGATTCAAGAAAAGAAATAAAACTCGGGCAAGTAGAAAGTTCTTCTCTTATTCTTTCCAACTGTAGTTGTCTCCGGATTGGTTTAACACATTTATATTTGATAAAGACATGACCTCCATCTTCATCTAGCCTGTGACAGAGTGGGCATCTTGTGTCCACCTCCATACCCCTTTTCCTTAGTTTCATGCGCATAGGCAGACTACTTGTGGCCACTCTCCATAAGAAGTGCAACACTTTATTTGGGAGAGAGATTGACCATGGTTTCTTCCATTGAAAACCTTTGTCATCATTATTGATTGTGGAGCATGCAGGAACACCCCTAATCGATTCTTGAGCTTCATAATCCCTTGCCACTCCATAAGCAGATTTGACTGAGAACACACCCTTCTTTTCATAATGCCATGCAGGGAAGTCATCGAGCCCATCATAGATTGGGATTTGCAAAATGGCTTGCACATCTTCTTCCCCTAGGGCCTGGTTCAATAATTGCACATCCCAGGTATTTGTTATTGGATCAATAAGCTCTTCTACCCTCGTGATTACATTCCTCCCTTTCCTTGAGATTACTCTTCTTGTTGTTCCTCTTGGGATCCAAGGGTCATTCCAGATATTGATATTCTATCCATTCCCTACTCTCCATATTATTCCCTTCTCCAAAAGACTAATTCCTTTCAAGATGCTTCTCCAGGCATAAGACATACCTCTGGTTGGTTTTGCGTCCAGAATTTGACCATTTGGATAGTACTTCGATGATAGGACCTGGCGCAAAGGGTACTCAGATTATGCAGCAGTCTCCATGCCTGCCTTACTAGCATTACAATGTCGAAATGATGAAGATTCCTAAATCCCAAGCCACCTTTCCTTTTTGGACAAGTCATAGTCTCCTAGCTAACCCAATGTGCCTTGTTTTCCTTATCCATCTGAATCCACCATTACTTGCATATCATAGAGCTTAAATTGATCGCATAAACTTTTGGTGAGGTCAAAACAAGCCATAGTGTATACCGGGATTGCTTGGGCCACGCCTTTGATCAGAACTTCTTTACCTGCCTGGGACAACATTTCCTCCTTCTATCCATGAATTCGTCTCCAAATTCTATCTTTTAGGTAGGCAAAGGCCTTTTTCTTAGATTGGCCAATGTAGACCGGCAAGCCAAGATACTTCCCTGAGTGCCCTTCCTTCTTTATGTTCAATAGCGTCTTCACTCTTTCTCTGTTTGTTTGTTTGGTATTTTTGCTAAACATTATTGATGACTTGTCCCTGATGATGACTTGGCATGAACACTTCTCGTAAACTTCAAGTATATGTTGGACTTCAGCATCATTACATTGCTCTACTTTAATGAGCAAAAGAGAGTCATCAGCAAAAAGTAAGTGGCTGACACTGGTAGCAGATTTGTATACCTCTTAGTCTGCTGCTATTCTCCTCTTAATGAAGCATTGCTGAGAATCCTTCTGCACATATGAGAAATAGGTAGGGGATAAAGGATCCCCCTGCCTTAATCCGCGCTGAGGTAGAATAGTATCTGTAACATAATTGTTAACCTTAATTTGGTATCTTACAGTTGAGACAGACATCATTATTAATTTCACCCAATTCCTTCTGAACCCCAACTTTAAGAATATACCTTCAAGAAAGTCCCATTCGACGCGATCATATGCTTTACTCATATCAAGTTTGAGTGCCGCATATCCATTGGCCCCCTTTCTTTTGTTCTGCAAGTAGTGTGTTAATTCATATGCAAGCAGTATATTATCTAATATAATGCGACTAGGTACAAATGCACTCTGGTTGTGATAAATAATATGAGGTAGAATCAATTTTAGCCTGTTAGTGAGTACCTTAGCCACCACTTTTAGGCCACATTACATAGGCTTATTGGTCTTAGCTCCTTCAGGTTCTTCAGCATCATGGTTTTGGGAATAAGTACCACTAGGGTGTTGTTCCACCCTTTGGGCATGGTTCCTCCTTTTAGTACATTCAACGCTTTTTTGTTACTTGTTCACCCACTGTCTCCCAAAAGTGTTTATAGAATACGACCCTGGCGCTTTCAGATCCCCAATATCATCAAGTGCCTTTTGACCTCTTCTTGTGACTATTCCGCACATAAGATTTCATTCATGTCTCTACTTACTATAGTAGGAACAACTCTCAAAACTTCGTCTATGTTATATCCAGCTTCAGACGAAAGCAGATTGGAAAATAAGCTTGCTACATGCTCCTTTAGCTGTTCGCCATATTTGACCCATGATCCATCTTCTTTCTGTTATTTCTCTATTTTATTTTTCCTTGTCCTCTCTGAAGCAAAAGAGTGGAAGTATGCAGTATTTCGATCCCCCAAATAGAGCCATTTTACATGAGCACATTGTTTCCAAAAAATGTCCAGCTGGTTCTCCAACTTATTTAATTTCTCTTTGTTCACATGCTCACGATCCGCAGTGCTAGGATTAATTTCACTCCTGATATTTTCCAGTTCTTGTTTCTTCTCACTGATCTTCTTTTGCAGATTTCCTAGCACATTTGAATCCCATCCTTTTAGTTCAGATGCCACCTTCTTCAAGCCATCCATTAAGCAGCCTCCTACCTCCACACCTGAGCTATTCCATGCCCTTTTCACAATGTTTCCTCATTCATCCTCTTCGAGCCATTTAGCTTCGAACCTAAAAAACTTGGCTCCAACGAAAGGTCTGAAGCATTTTTTGTTTGCTCTCCAATCACTACCATCACCGGTCTGTGATATGAATGCCTCTGATCTCCATTAATAAATTTGTACGATGGGAATCTAGTGCACCAAGACCTGGATCCCAAGGCACGATCTAGCCCTTCCTTTACGTATCTTCTTGGGTCCCAGCTATTATTCCTCCATGTGAATTCGTCACCTCTAAAGCCTAGGTCTCTGAGTCCACATTCTTCAACAACCCTTCTCAAATTATCCATTTGAGCCTGGGGTTGGGGGGGGGGGGGTTCACCTCTTTTCTCGTGTCCATACAATATCTCATTAAAATCTCCCATACAGAGCCATGGCAAGTTCATTTGTTGGTTCAACATTTGCAACAACTTCCAGGTTACGCCCCTCTTTTCAATGGCTGGTTCTCCATAAATTTTGGTAAACCTCCACTTGGAACCATCTTTTCCCACTATCTCCACATCTATATGGTATTTAGAGAAGTTGTGCAGCCTTATATCTGCATCTTTCTTCCAGAACAGGGCAATTCCTCCACTCTTGCCATCACAATCCCTGGCCAGAATACGTGACAAACCTAGCATCCACTTGAACCTATAGATTCTCCTACCCATTATTTTTGTTTTTGAAAGGAATAACACATTTGGGTCCTCCTGCTTATGGAGGTCCTGAAGCCCATGAACTGTCGGGCCATTACCCAATCCCCGACAGTTCCAAGCGACAAGCTTCATTTGGACTCACCGGGCTATCCCTGCAGCCCAGCGGTCTCAACATTGGTTTCTTTGCATTGTTCGACAACACCATCCTTGTTGGTACTCCCAGCCTTACTCACCATTGCATTAATTTCCATTTTCTTATTGCTGCTACCAGCCTGGCTCACCAATGCATAAGTTTCTATCTTCGACTTCTTGACATTTTCAAATTCAACATTAATTTCCATATTATTCATACTCCTTTTCTTTGCACATACTTCTCCAATTGATCTTACCTTCCCACCAGTTGATCTTACATATCGTTTAAAGGTGAGTTTTTTACCTTTTATATCTTGGATGGTTGATCCATCAAAGTTCTTGTTCCCACCTGGCGTTTCTTGGTGCAACTGCTACGGCTTCAAGGGTCCACCCTTTAGGGTCATCAACTCCTATGAGGTCTTTGGTCCTTGTTTATTTTCTTCATTAAGCTTTATTTCTTCTACAAATACTCCTTTACCTATCTTTTGGGACTTCTCTTCATCAACTACTAGCTTTTGAACTCCCTCACATGCCTTCTTGGTATCATTTGAATTAATTCTCTTTTGTGTTTACTTCGTTCTCCGGCATCCTCTCTGAGGGGATGGTTACCTCCTTATCCCATCTTTTCTCATATACTTTCTCTTCTCCCTTTCCAGAGTGGCTTTTCCTCCAAGAAGGGTCATCACTGCCCTGTTTACTCCCCTTACTTCCATAGCTGTTTGTTTTCTAGAAATCACTTGTTCCACTAGAGCTTCTGAATCTACCATCTTCACTGTAGTTCCTTTTCATACTGTCGGCACGAAGCCAGTTTCCAAATTGTTGTTCTTCCCCTCTTTCTGGCTTCAGTATGCAAGACTTGTCGATGTGACCAATGATTCCACAATGAAAGCAAAAATCTGGAAGATGCACATATTTGAAGGCTATAATCCTTTCCTTATCCTTGTTCTTATTTTCCTTTGAGTCCTCATCTTCTTCTATCTCCTCTACATTTGCTAATCCCTCATTTCATCTTTGTCCACACAAAACAGATAGAAACCTCATGATCGGTTCCTAATATCCATTCTAACTTTATTTCTTAGAAATTTTCCTATTGCCAAACCGTTATTGTCAACATCTACTTCAAGAGTTTTTCCAATTATGTTCCCAATTTGTTCTCCAGTTTCTCTGCTCATGCTCCCCATGGGTACACCAATAACACGCACCCAGATCAGAAAATACCTGAATTCATATTCATCCAAAGCTTTGCTAGGCGCAAAGTCTTTGTGACGCCCGTGATTCGACCATGCACTAATCATACACGCAAATGCACATGATCAAGCCCAGGGACTCACAAGAAGATATGACAACACAACTCAAGACACAAAATAAAATAATACAAGCTTTATATTACAAGCCAGGGGCCTCGAGGGCTTGAATACACAAGAGTCAGTGGAATCAACAATATCTGAGTACAGACATAATTAGAGAAGTTTGCCTTAAGAAGGCTGATCAAAACAACACCATCTAGATTGAAAAGGCACATGGCTCCTGCCTGGGAGCCTCCGAACTACTCCTGGTCGTCAGTCTTCATGTAGTAGTAAGCTCCGTCAGTGTAGTGGTAGTCATCTACGGGGTCAGCTGACTTCGAGGCTCCGTCATCTGATCACATCAATCAGGTATGGGAAAAAATGGGTAGCAAAGCAACCGTGAGCACTCATCCAAAGTACCTGCAAGACTTACATCATATCTATGGTAAGTATGCATCGGTATCAAAGGAAAGGAGCTATACCTGTGGACTAAACTGCAGAAATGCCAGAATAGAAGGGACGACCTAGCCTAACGAAGACTAGCCTCTTGTAGCGTCTTGCAGCAATAGAAGAGAGTAGAGTAACATATCATATAGTAACAAGTATATAATAGCAACACCCAGATATCCTTCCTCGTCTACCCCACGAGGAAGTGATCCCGGAGCCATCATATCAGTTTAGTAACACCAGTATCCAGTTCTAGTTGTAGTAGATCGGGATACAACTCCGAGCGTTCGTTATCGTAGACACGACTATTCGAATAGATATACTTCCCTGCAGGGGTGCACCAACTTACCCAACACACTCGAGTAACTCTGGCCGGACACACTTTTCCTGGTCATGTCCGGCCTCGGCTGATCGACACGCCGTGGACCTACCTAGGCTTCGCAGAGAGGCCCCCACTGGTCTACATCCTAAGTTCTCAGGAGTCTTGGGCCCATCGCCCTTTGCACTCCGGGTCGTTATGCGACGAACTGGGACGAGCAGCACCTCATCCTGGATAGCACTGGCCCGACAGGCCCACAATGCTAATCTGGACGTCTGACAGAGCTTTCCAGAGAATCGTACGACGCCGAGTGCCCATACTTATTCCCACGTGGTGGTCAATGCGAAAAGGCCAGAGGCCTACTCAAATCACATATCCAAACCGTTAGTGTGTTGGCAGCTTGTGGTGATGATCAGTGCTCCTGTCGCCTCGTCTCGCGGACTTACGACAAGGGTTAGGTCCATCCCTCTCCTGGGGCGGTCTGCCTGCCCGGCCGTGCCGCGTAGTTATCTCGCGGGTACCCTCACTGTCAACCCGACTTCACATCTCTCCAGGGTACCCCTCGGGGTCAAACCGACTTCAAAAAGGGACTGAGGTAAAAGACAGGGTAACCGTGTGTCCATGTCATCAAGGGGGAACCTGTGTAATCACCCTCGTTGGATTCCTACTCGATGTAACCGTCAAGGTGAACTTGGAGGAATCACCCTCGATGGGTTCACGGTTGATGGGCTGCATGACAGATGCATCATCAGAGGTGGTTAAAGAGGAATCACCCTCGGTAACTCACAACCGACTAGCTACGCTACAGAGATATCATCAGGAGTGAGGTAGGAGGTATCACCCTCGGCACTCGATAGTAGCTCTGCAGAGTCGTACAACTAAGGGGGTGTGCGGTCCTGTGTTCGTCTCTGCACATCGATCACATTGGTCGAATCTTCTTGTAGTAAAGCCTCGCAACACATACAAGGGTGTAGGGCCTCTGATGGATCACTAACCAACCTATACTAAGCATATAGGACAACAGGTAAAGTATCAACAACATGTTACAAAAGCAGGCTATGCATCAGATTAGGAGCAATCAAATATAGTACCAAAGTCTAATACAAGCAAGGAAGAGAAAGGATGGAGGATATAGGAATGATCAAGGGGGCTTTGCTTGCGTGAAAGCTCTGCTGAAAGGGGCTGGTCGTCTGCGGTGTAGTTGTACTCAGGGGCCACGTCGGTCTCGGGGTCTACCGGAGAGAAGAGGGGGAAGAAACAATAAATATAAAGCAAATAAATGCAGCACAATGCACGACATGGCAATATGTTGTGCTAGGGGTGATCTAACGCAGTGCTACACGTTACAGACAGAGCGGGAAAATATCTGGGAATATTTTTCGGGCTTTAGACAATTATCGGACAAACGATCCGGAGGGGAAGGTTCCATGTTTGCCGTGTTGGAGACATGTGACAGGTATGGGGATGGCATATTCGGATTCGTCTTATTTTTTGAACGATTTTCATATATAAATTATTTTCATCTGAGCTACGGTTTATTTTATATGAATTATCAAAGTTTTAAACAATTTCTGGAATATTGTTATTTCAAAAATAAATGACTAAATGCTAAGTGTACTCAGGGTGTGTACACAACCAATGTGGCTGTTTGACTGATAGGTGGGACAAGGTCAAAATCAAGAGCCCAGTCAACGATGAACAGTGCAGTGGGTCCTGCATGTCATAGGCTTAGCTATTTTTAATTTAATTTAGAATTTTAATTATCAGTAGGGTCCACATGTCAGTAGCACATGTATGCACACAACACACACCACACACCACACACGGCCATGGCCAGTAGCGGCAGTACGCAACGGCAGCAGCTAGCGCAGCACGGGCAAACAACATCAGCGAGCTGCGGCACCTAGCAGTATCAGCGCGGCGAGCAGCAGCGCTAAGCAGCAACAACGGGAGCGGCAGCAGTACGCACGGACGTACGTACGTACGTACGCTTACACGCGAGCTCGGGTGAGCTCGGGGACGGCAACAAATCGAGGGGGGATGGAGGAGGATCTCACTGCAGTGCCGAAGGTGAGCTCGAGGAGGCCAGGTACGGACCGGAGGGGCGACAATCGACGACGAATGACGACGATGTACGCGATGGAAATGAGCTCGATGGCGAGCGTACGAGGCGGCCCCGCTTGATTTGATGCCCGGGATGGATGAATTCGACGATGGCGGTCCTCCTGGACATATTCTCAGGCGGCGAGGCACATGGTGGCCGCGGCTACGACGACGACCATGGCAACCACTAGGTCGGGCGAGCTCTAAGTCCAAACAGAGAGTGAACGAGGGGGGGAATGGGGATTAAGGTTCGTCAACCGCGACGTGGAGGTTCTTATGCATCTCGGGGTTCCATCGGATGGTCGACACGGCGACAGGAGCGGTCAGGGCGCGTGGATGAACGACATGTCATGGCCACTGCCTCCTCCTCTGCACAATGTTTTCTTTTCTGTTTTCTTTTTTTCTTTATGTTTATCATTTTCTTTCAATAGCAAATGTTTTTTGTAAAATGTGAAACTTGCCACATAAATACATTACATTATTTGGTACTGCCACAAAAAGTTTGGTGGGGGATATGGATTTGTTTGAATTTTTTTACAAATTGGAAAAGCATCTAAATATGCTGATTTGGCACTGTTTTAATTGCTAGAGCCCAATTAAGCGAATAAGTGATGTTGTTTTCCTTAACAAATAATTTTTATGGAATATTTGCTAAATGATGAACTATTTTGCAGCAACTTTTGTGCAACTTCAAATTTCACTTGAAATTTGAATTGATTTCACTGGTGGGATTTGAAATGAGATATGAATCCAATATTATCAAGCACTGCAAAGCAAGGTGAATTAGCATAATCATGAAGGATCACTGTAGCATAATACATGGGGGTGTTATAATTCTCCTCTAAAAGAAATTCTCGTTTCGAGAATTAAGAGGTAGAAGGGAAAATATCAGGGTATTCTTCCCATAGGCGATTTTCACGTTCCCATGTGGCTTCATCCTCAGTATGATTGGACCACTGCACTTTAAGGAACTTGGTTACCTTCTGACGGGTTCGACGTTCAGCTTGATCAAGGATGCGGATCGGATGCTCCTTATAAGAAAGGTCTTCTTGCAATTCGAGCATTTCATGATCCACTGCACGGTGTGGATCCTTGAAGCAATGACGAAGTTGCGACACATGGAAGACATCGTGGATATGAGAAAACTGCGGCGACATTTCCAATTTGTAAGCCACATATTCATGTCTGGTGAGAATGCGGAAGGGTCCAATATGGCGAGGAGCTAACTTTCCCTTGACCCCAAAGCGACGAGTGCCCTTCGAAGGAGCGACACACAGATAAGCTTGTTCACCAGGTTGATAGATCGATCCCGAGTGTTTATGATCATAGTTGCTCTTCTGGCGGGACTGGGCCGCCTTGAGATTTTGCCGGACAATACTGACTTGCTCTTCAGCATGTTAGATAATATCCGGACCAATGAGTGGCCGTTCCCCAGTTTCTGACCAATTCAGAGGGGTTCGACACTTACGTCCATATAGTACCTCGAAGGGGGCCATCTTCAAGCTAGCTTGGTAGCTGTTATTGTATGAGAATTCAGCATACGGGAGAGATTCTTCCCACTTCTTGCCAAATGAGATGACATAAGGGCGTAGCATATCTTCAAGCACTTGGTTAACTCGTTCAACTTGACCTTGGGACTGGGGGTGATAAGCTGTGCTCCAGGTTATTTGAGTTCCCATAGCTTCTTGGAAAATTTCCCAAAAATTTGAGGTGAAAAGGATGCCACGGTCTGAACTGATCTCCTTCGGAATATCGTGGAATGACACAATTCTGGACATATACAAGTCTGCTGACTGACTAGCAGTGATCATCTCCTTGACTGGAAGAAAGTGTGCAACTTTGGACAATTGGTCGACAACAACAAGAATAGCATCCTGATTCTTTTGTGATTTGGGAAGGCCAGTGATGAGATCCATTTGAACCTTGTCCCATTTCCATACAGGGATAGGAAGCGGTTGCAGGAGTCCAGCAGGTTTTTGATGTTCTGCCTTGACGCAACGGCAAATGTCACATTCATCAACATAACGAGCAATGTCTTACTTCATTTTAGACCACCAGTCCGTTGACGAATGTCGGGATACATCTTGGTACTACCCGGATGAATAGACAGTGCTGTATCATGTGCCTCCTTCATAACCTTATGTGTCATAAGTTCAAACCTGGGTACCACAAGGCGATCTCTGAAGTACAATGTTCCATCTTCAGCAATCGAGAAATCTCTGGCTTTCTCAAAAGCAAGTTCCCTTTTCATCTGATCAACTTCAGCGTCTTTTGCTTGCGCAGATTTGATAGCTCTCTCGAGAGTTGGTTCCAAGACAAGGGTGTTAAGAGAACCCTGTGGAACCATATGGAGGTTCATCTTGCAAAGTTTCTCATAAAGAAGGGGTTGAGCTTGCTGAACCATGAGGTTGTTGCAATAAGACTTGCGGCTCAAAGCATCGGCCATAACATTAGCCTTACCAGGGGTATATGAAATACCGCAGTCATAGTCTGTAATTGCCTCCATCCATCTTTGCTGACGAAGATTCAGATTCGGCTGAGTGCATGGGGAGCTGACGAACCCTAGCTATTGTACATGGGGAGATGGGGAGTAGTGGCATAGAAGAAAACCCGCATGCAGCGACCTGGGGAGCTAGACCAGTACAATGAAGCATGAAATCCAAATGAAGTTGTACCTCAGGTGGGCGAGATGTCGCTTAGGTAGGTGGGCGGGATCTGCCCACACGGCGACAACGAACAAGGGAGCGGAGGACCTTCGTCCGTGCCAGCGCCGGCTCAGAGAGGACGGTGCGCATCGGCTTCCTCCATCGCCGATGGCGACAACGTCAACGCTGCACCTCCTCACCTCCCGCAATGGACGAGATTCGGCCGGACCTGTGACCACCGGTGAGGAGAGAGATAGAGTGGACACTGTCATCTTGTTTAGATATGGAGAGGGTGAGAGAGCGAGACACGAGAAACCCTATCAAACAATAGGCTATATATACAATGGAGTAAAAAATCTCTCCATAGCAGTGGTTTTAAATAGAATACACGTGTTCCAAGAAAAAAGAAACAAAAACTGGTGGACAATTTTTTTAATGTACCAAGAAAGAAAACTCGATTAAAACACGCCCCCGCTTCCAGGTCGTAGTTTGTATCCTCACGTGTGGTCCCCGACCCTCCATTATTAAGTGAACAAATTAAAGGGTCAAATTATTACGTACGTAAGCCGCCTCTTCGTGTACAAATGCGCTCCATCATGTACTCACGGGTATCTCGGAGGCAGAGTGAGTGCGTGTACATTTCTTCTTGTACGTCGTACTGCATTTATCTCACTTCATATTGTTTGCCACTCCTATGATATTCCTGTCCTAGGAACAAAATGAGGCGGTACTAAGTTTGTGTGTGTAGAGAGAACGAGACATCGATGGTGTGTACGAGTAGTCGCGAGAGTCGTCGCGCACACACACATAGACATAGACATGCATATCCTTGTTTACGTAAAATTCCATCTCCATCTCCAATCATATTTGTCCAACTGGCACATTATTTACGTTGTTAATTATATACGCAACAATATTTACGTACAACATCTCTTGTTTGCGGGCGTTCGGACCGCTGCCACGCCCGCTCCTGACCAACCCGAATCCTCTTCATCACCTGCGCGTGCTTCCCGCCCGAAACGGTCAGTGCCGCATTCATGCCCGGGTAGAGCGGACGCGACCTCTCACTGGCGCCGGCATTGAAGCGGCGCGCCGGCCGAGAGAATGTCGCCCGCGCTGCTTCCCGGTGCATGCGACTGCTCCGCGTTCAAAGGTTGCAATAGCCGGCCACAACATGCATGTAAAAAGTTCTTGGGAGTCCGTGCTATAGCTAGCTGTCCTCCCCCTCCTCGTCAATCTCTTCCAGTAGTACTAGTACTCCATGACACAATCCATCGACAAGCAGGCGGGAAAATTATCGTATGCTCGGTTTGCGGTGAGTGGCATGCCGAGCGACCGTGTGGGGTGGAGCCATGGAGGAAGGTGAGACACAAACGCGACATACATGATTTAAATGTTGGTTTTGCTCAATGGCGCGATCCAACGAAACGAAACATTGGTTTCTCTCCGTTCCCATTTTTTCTTTGGAAAAACGGAAACTTTCCACTCCGTTTTCATTCCTACTCCAAGGTTGCCCCCTTACAACATTCCATCTAATACAAAGGAAAACTAACACGCATGCTGATGCATCTCAATGATTCACGGATCATAGCCAATATTTACTTCACAACTAAAGACAAAAGTTGTGAGAGTGTGTACAAAAAAAACTACTCATGGGGTCTCTACGCCGTAAACCCTAAACATGATTTAATTTCCTGGCTAGGTAGAACCCGTCGAAGGAAAGAAGGGTGGCACCCTCAGATCATACGATGCTTTTGTGCAGTTCCACTAAAATCAAGCTGAGCATCCCTGTTGGCAAAGATATTGAAGAAGTGTGATTAGAATAATAGTACTGGCACTAGTTCATGAGACATAAACTCATCACAAATAGAAGCCGATAGAAGTAGAGAAAGATCCACAGGGAGATGGAGCTACGTGGGGAGCTGCGGCAGTGGAGCAAGCTGGCTCCAAAAGGAAGTTGTACCTGAGACGTCAGGCTGTAGCTAGAAGGGCGGTTGGGAGGCGGCATCAGCACATACCGCGGGGACGCACCGACAGTCGGTTTTCTCCCTTGCCGCTGTCGACCGCGTCTACGCAGAACATCGTCCCCTTCCCCCCAGCGGCGGGATCAGGCCGGATCTGTGACCAGTGGTGTGGCCACCGTCGTTCTATGCTTGTCAAGAGAGCAACCCAAGCAAGCAGGCTTATAGCTTAGGCTCCTGCTAGTCAATACTACTATATAGTGTACGATTTTTGAATTGTAGCTAGAGCATCAATCCTAACCATTGGTCTCCAAAATCTAACGATTGAGACTTGAAGGATTCGAAGTGAACAGTAGCACGCAGCTGCTTCTGCTGGATTCTAGAACCATCGCTTCACACCTCCTGCTTTCTCTGCCATTTTGCATGTGTGAGAGACCCAAGTATGAGATATGTATGGTCTGGTCTGGGAGGAGGGAGGAGAAACAAAAGTAAACAATTTGTGGGGTCCACGTACATCTTCAATTTTTTTCTTCGGAAATTTCTGGGTGCCACTAGGCGAGGGGAGTTGCATCATATATCAAGTTTCTATTACTTCATTTCTGTGTACATTTCATTGCAAAGTATTATATACCTCTTTTTTCTTTTACAAGAATCATAGGGACAATGTTATTAAGACGTGCATTGCACGTGCGTACATACTAGTGTATATATAGTGGAGCAATTTTCTTTTTCTCTCCATATCAACCATTTTATATTGCGTACGTGTTATTGAAGAGTGAAATGATGGTTGCTTATTCCAACTAACTTACTGTGTGATTTGATTACTCCTGAGTGCCCCCTACACATACTCCCCCTACGTGTATGACCATTCCCGAGTCTCACTTGTACTTATCTCTATTTTCTTGCATGACATGTAGACAAGATGCGCATAGAGGAATTTTTTTACTGCACGTTGTTACGTAGTACTACTAGTACCTACTCCCTCCTTCCAGTTCACTACTAGTACTCCCTTAGTCCTGGCTTATTGGTCCCCTTTGTACTCAATTCATGGGCTCATTTTCCTCAAGAAATTGTCTTTACCAACGTATTAATATCTGGAATGCATGCATGAACAACGAATGATTGAACCTTGCATGCAACGTTTTGACAAAGCATTGACTTATGAACATGTGAATGTGAGGGACTACAACCTCGTGCATGCGTGCAACAGTCACACGTACACATGGACGCAAAAACGCGTGCGACGCCCTAATGCATGCATGTCCGAGCACACGACGGAACACACACGGTCACGCTCAAGTGCTCAACCTACACGTGCATGCACACACATACTCAACCAGGGTGAGCTGCTAGTGATCGTATAAACACTGGAAAATGTATATATTGAGCGCAATGAGTGTATTATGAAGTCCACTGATCTATTTTTACTAATATATAGTGACAGACAATGTATTTATCTCGTTTCAAATTAAGCCATATTAACCGGAAAGGAGGCAGTATGGGCTAGAATTACTTTGCTATTTCCCGTCAACTTGCCGAACGAGGAGAAGCTTGCAGGACAGGAGAAGCTTGTGCGCGGTGGCTCGCAGGACAAGGAGAAACATTTGACTAATGCAAGCTCGCCCTCTCTCAGGCGGTGGACGTGCAACAGTTAATTCGGAGTCAGATTGCCAGAAGCATACACTGTACTAGTACCATTATTGTTCGACTTCCCGAAGAGGCGAACAACCAAGCGCAAAGTTTACTACTAGTACTACTAATAGAGGTATGTACTACTAGGAACAGGATGGTGGAGCGTCTGCACTCTTATTTTACTTTAATCTGTGATAAAGCAATCTTCAACACATTTGGTTCTCTTCGAGGGTTCTCGCATGTGATAATGGAAGTTGATTGCATGGAACACTCGCCATAATTCTCGCTTAATTATGGATCCTATCCTGTTACAAATAGGAGCGCTCGGTAATATTTTCTCTTTTTTTGTTATTCAACATGTAAACAGGTCAGCAAACCTCGCGGCGCATCTTTGTGCGAACCGTGCTTGCTGCACTTTGAATGTGACCGAGAGCTGGCTTGATGAAACACCTCGCTTCCTTCTTCTTTTTTGCAGGGTACCTCACTTCCTAGTGACCAGTCTCTTGGCTGATAGTCCTAAGAATGCTTATATATGAATAAAGCTCTCTCATTTACCTGCAAAAAAGATTAAGCCATATTAACCGGAAAGGAGGGAGTATGGACTAGCACTACTTTTTGGTGTGTCCTGTTAACTCGCAAAATGAGTAGAAGCTTGCAGGACAAGGTGAAGCTTGCTTACGCCCTCTCCTCTACCTCAAGCCTGGTGGCTCGCAGGATGAGGAGAAGCTTTTGACTAATGCAACCTACCCTCGCCGAGGCGGTGGACGTGCAGCAGTTCATTCGGTGTCAGATTGCCAGAGGCATACACTGTAGTACCATCATTGTTCGACTTCACGAAGAGGCGAAGAGCCAAGTGCAAGGTTTAGTAGTACGAGTACTACTACTACTACTATACAAGTACTAGCAACTGCATGGTGGAGCGTCTGTACTCTTACTTTATTTTAATATCTGATAAAGTACACATTTATTCGGGAGAAGTGCGGAAAACGGCAGCCCAATAGTACTATTAAAAAACATCGAACATGTAATGATGATATCGATCAACCATGCTCGAATATATCTTGGCCTCCGTGCGAGCCCGTCTGTGTGTTCTCGCTCCTCGTCTCTCTCAAGGAACGGCGGGTTGGCCATTTTGCCGTCAATTGAGATCGGGTTGCTCACACTCCGGTCCCACATGTCAGTGATTATGCCAAGAGGAAGTGCGTTGACCGACTGGCCATACGTGTACTTGGTTTTGCACCTTCATACTACTCCTCCCTCCGTCACAGTTTATAGGGCATGCTTCATTCTCATGCATTTCTCTCCATGCATTACCACCACCAGAGAGACTTTAGACGCGTTTGGTTTAATGCTCAATTAATTAGGGCGTGGTAACCACAATCAAGTCCACAATTTTCTCTCGATGTACTAGGTGTGTACGCGGAGTGGAGTAAGTGCATGCATGTGTGTACCCGGGGTGGAAGCATTGGATGCATGTGTGTACGCATTATTTCCTCTAGTAATAGACGCCGTGCTATAACTACCAATGCTATTTTTCAGGCCGACCGCTAGTCGCCTTGGTCCCAGAGATTGTTGAAGCGCGTTCTATAAACAATGACGGAGGGAGTAGTATGAGCGGATTCAAAGAAGAGCGTATTGATGGTTGCTTCTTCCGAGCAACTTACAGTGGGAAAGGTGGGGCTTATGATTTGACTGCTCATTACTCACTATTAGTGCGGCGCAACGACCGGGCTGAGTCTCCCATGCGGTTGTGCACTACTCTCTCCGTTCTTAAATATTTGTCTTTCTACAGATTTCAACGAGTGACTACATACAAAGCAAAATGAGTGAATCTACACTCTAAAATATGTCCATTTGAAATTTCTAAAAAGACAAATATTTAGGAACGGAGGGAGTATAATTTTGTGCATGGCACATGGACTCGGATGCTGAAGAGGCTTCTGGCAATGCTATCAAGCTTCCAACATTTGTTTACATAATTGACGTACTATACAAATAATTTTCCAGCGACATGAAATTGTACAATGCTCTGAGCTTTCAACTTTTGTTTCGTGTGTCTCGCCATCCATGCTCTTTCAAAAAAATAAGAAACTAACTTCCTTGCTAATGCATCTCAATGATTAGCAAACTAGAGCTAATATTTACATCACAACCGAAGACAAAGTTGTGAGAATGTATTAAATTAAAATTGATCCATGCTTTCAATGGCAGCAACTTCCCCCCAGCTCTGTCTAAATGAATAAGGCATGTTGGAAAAAAGTAGCTGTCTGGAGCATGCAACATTCCGATCATTTTGTGCAGTTCCACTAAAATAGAGCTGAGCATCCCTGTTCCAAAGATATTAAGTGTGATTACAATAACAGAGGATTGTTGATGAAACAATAAACACACAAATAGAAGCCGGTCACCTTTGCAGTCTCTCTTAAGACTAACTAGTTGGAGAAGATTAAGCAAATAGTTGGAGAAGATTAGGCTCAGAGTTGGATGAGGAGGATAGAGCAAAACCAATCTCCCTTTGTGCAGTCGCGCTGAAATGTAGAGACATTGCCCGTGTGACATTTTAGTACAACTGCACAAAACACTCTTAAGAAAAAAGAGATTTGTGCAGTTTACCAAGAGGTCACAATAGCAACAAGGTGAAATGGATAGCCCTGCTTGGAAAAAAGAGGTAGAAAGGAAACAATTACTGGCCAATAACAGTTGATGACACATACGATGACAAAAAAGAAGCATATTCCTTTTCCTAAGGGAAGATAACAACACGGTTGTGTTTGTCTAAGACGGTGTGAGGACGAGATTGCAATATGGAAAGTACACCGGACGATCTACGTTTTGGGCAAAGAACTATGGAAGGTCCACATGCAAGATTTTCCACATGCAGCGACATGGGAAGGTGGGCAGTGGAGCAAGGCCGGAGGGGATACCCGGGGGTCGTCGGGATGTAACTAGGAGAGCAGCGGCGGGCGGGATCTGCCCATACTGCGGCAGCGAGCAAGTGGCGTAGGCCCTACCGCGTCGGAGCTTGGTCAGAGAGAACAACGGTTACCGCAGATCGGGACGTGCTGCCTCCACGCCGTTGAACGGAGAAACGATGCACATCCTCCCTTTCCGCCGGCGGACGGGATGCGGCCGAATCAATGAACAACGGTGAGAGAGAGAGAGAGAGGCCACCGCTGCCTTATGTGAGATACTCTAAAGAGAGACAAACCCTGGCAGGCAAGCTCCATTGTATATAGTGGAGTGGACTACCTTTTTCTCCATAAAAATCGTTTTATATTCTGTGTACGTTCCATTGAGCGATATAACTTTATTTAAAAATAATGCGCCAACGCATCAAGTCGAACTTTGTTTCATGCACGCGTGGTACACGACCTCCGTAGGTAAACAACCACTACACACGCTCAATTAGCACATGGGCTGCCATTTCGTACAGAAATGAGCTCCACCGTGTACCCGCGCGGGTGTGGCTGGACACGAAGCGTGAGTACGTGCACCTATTCTCTTCGTGTACGTACACCACCTATGTGGGGTTGTGTGAGAGAGATACAAACATAGAGAGATATAGTGCGTGGGTTCGTGAGTGCTTCTTTTGGCGGGCGGGGGGGGGGGGGTGGGTGGCGTGAGAGATAGACAGGGAATATGTGTCGATGATATTTCAATCAAAAAATGTAACATATACAATGTGTGTGAAATAGAGGCCTGGATATATCATATATATAGAGGGGGTGATCCACGAGAAGAGAGTGGAGGTATCATCGGCGTGAGGTATCCATAGAATTGAAGAGAGGGATGATGTGTGTGTGTGCGCGCGCGCGATCGATAAAGAGTGCCATCGAATTTGTGTGTGTCCACGTCAAAGATATAGGGTGGCTGGCCTACTGGAACGTGAGAGGGGACAGATGCAGTTTGTCTCTATGGCATGGATACCTACCTACAGCGCTCGACTATCGGTGTGTGTGTGTGGGGGTGGGGGTGGGGGAGGCCTAACTATAGAGGTACAATGGCTGGTATATGTGGGGAGGAGGAGAGAGACCTACCTTATGTATTGAGGGAGATCGATCGGCATCCATGCATATGTGTAGGAGAGGAATAAGGTTGGGAGAGAGACAAAGCTAGAGTGTCGGAGGGGTTGGTGGTGGAGTTGCTTCTAAAAAATGGTGGGAGAGGCTTGCTAGACAAACGGAGGGCACGCCTGCAATATCAATAAGAGAGGGGATGCCTGCCTGTCTGTGCACGTGCGTGTGAGAGAAGGGTCAGGAGGCATGCACGAATGATGAGGGGGCGATATGGCTGTGGTAAGCAGACGTAACTACATGGGAAGATCAATCGTCCTTTGTCGGAGAAAGGAGAGACATAACTTGTGAGGTACATCGATCGATGGGTGGGGAAAAATAGTTAAAGTCGACCTAGGTATATGTAGGGAGATCGATCGGTATACATGCATGTATGTGTTAGAAGCAAATAAGGCCCGGAGAGAAGGATATAGAGAGAGGGATGCAGCTAGGAGGTGGTGCGAGAGGCATACTATATCGAGGGGGAGGAGTGTGCGAGTACGAGATCAATGAAAAGAGGGGCGGGAGTGAGGCATGGATGGTGAGAAGAGAAGAGGGAAAGCTTGTGTTTGTGGTAGGCACAACTGCCTAGAGAGGCATATCGATCGGTGTGTGCCGTAAAGAAGGAGTTGGGGGGCCTACACACACCGTGGGTGAACGACCTAAAGTGAAAAGACGAATTTGCGCGATGGAGCTGGAGAATGCTGAGGGAGGGTGAGAGGGAGGCGGGCGTGTGCATGCACGAGGGAAAGTTAGCGCTAGCTACAAAGATAAGAGGATTGTGTGGGTGTAAAAGATGAATAGAGATCATAATTCATTATAAAAAATGAATTCGGATATCTGAAGAATTTATCATAGTGTTTTAAATAGACGAATGCGTGAATATATATAACGGTGATACGCATGGTGTGGTTATGAACATGTTATTGATGTAGGGTGGAACCCTAGAGGGCCGATCTTTCACGAAAGGAGCGGATCCCGTGATGAACACGAAGAACACGAGGGGAAATCATGAGGGGAAACACAAGAGAAACACTCAAACCAACAAGAATAAGTCACACATGCTAGATCCTTGAAACACAAAGAGATACACGATCCGAATCCAACAAAGTACGATACATAGGGTAACTGGTTCTTCTCTGTGAGGAGGTCTTGAAGGTCTTCCCGTAAGGGGTCTTGAATCCAAGTGGATCTTCTCCGAAGAGGTGACGGTCTCTCTCGGAGGAGCAGATCTGGATGGATGAGTGAGGCTCTATCTCACATATGAGCTATCACAACGCTAACCCTAGAAACAGGGAGGAGGAGTATATATAGTCTAGGTGGGCGAAGGGGTACATGGGCCTCGGGCCCTTACACTGTGCGCAGACAGGGGAGGCCAGATGTCCGGGCGTCGGGCCGGATGTCCAGGCCTTCACGAGGTGCCGGATGACCGGGCTGGCACCGGATGTCCGGGCGGTCGGGGCTAGCCTTGACACTCTCTGGATAGGCAGAGTCCGGATGTCCGGGCGATGGGCTGGATGTACGGGGGCTCGGGACGGGCCAGATGTCCGGTTTGGCGGGGTCGGCCTCTGTGCTCTCTGGATAGAGGGTGCCAGATTTGCGGGCTTCGGGTCGGATTTCTGGGGGGCTGGATGTCCGGGCTAGGGCCGGATGTCCGGGGCCTGTAGGTGCTTGGCGGCTGGGCGGCTGTTGTGGACGATGCTCCAGGGGCCGGATGTCCGGGGTCATGGCCGGATGTCCGGGGCCTGGAAGCCGCTCTTGACTCCTTCCGTTGGTTCTCTTCATCCATGAACTTGGGGACTTGTCCGTCTTCACGTGCATCTTCGGGAGGGTCCTCTTGGTACCTAATCATGCACAACATTCCAGACTTAGGTAGTAGCCATGTCTCGAGTGGATCATATGTGATATCACTAAGGAAAGAAGTCACCTCGGTCTCTAGAGCTCTAGCTCTAACTCGTGTCATAGGTCCGCTTGGCACTTGGTGAGACGATTGTAGGTCCATGGGGATGACCATAGGATGCTCCGCATCAGTTATACTACATATAAATTATAATTTGTGATAATGTGTGGCTTTTGCAGCTCGGGGCTAAATACTTGTCATAATGTAGGGCGTGGGGCACTATATTTGTGTGATAAACATGGTGTACGTATGGAACATGGTTTAGATTATGAATATCTAGTTAGTACATCAAATGTACTATTTTTTGGAATCAACATCAAGTGTATTCAAAAAATTGAATTCGAGTTCATATAGTACACATAGTTCATATCTATCTCTATAGTAATCATGTGGTGTGTTGTTAAGGTAATACACGAATGATGGTTTAAGTTGGCAACAATCATGATTGTAGATTCTTATTCGAATAGAGAAACGAATTCAAATTTAGTTTGAATTGCAGCGGTAGTATAGACATTTGGAATGCACTAAAATGTTGGTATGAGTAGGTTACATGCATTATACAGCCAACGAAAAATTAATTGGACACAACATGGATTCATAGCTTTGAATATCATTTGTATAGTAAAACGGGACAAGGCTCTCTCTTTGTGTGGTTTGAATAGTTATATTTTTTTGTTTTTTTCGTTGAGGGAAGTGCGAATTGATTTGGTATGTACAAATACAATATTACACGTTAGGCTTGTCCCTAAAATTCAACCCGCGCCTTGCTATATCCCGAAAATTCAGATATCGTGCTCCCAAAACTCATGCCTTCACAACCCACGCCTTGCTATCCCGAAATTACAACGCACGTGAAAACTCCCTCCAGCTGCCAAATCCGACAGGCGAAATCCCCCTTCTAACCCTGAGCCGAAAGAGCCGCTAGTTCAAATTGATGTGGGTACTTTTGTAACACACCCTACATTTTGGACAAGCGCGTCCCTAAGTCATGGTTCCCCCTCCCATCGCCTCCTTTTCGCCATTCAAAATCTCAGGCCGCCATAACCTCTTAGCTCCAGCCGCGAAACCCCACCCTCCTCCGTTCGCCACCTCATCGCTGCCCAGCCGGAGCCTCTTCCTCGACGGCGTCGTCCACCGCAACAGCTCGACGTCCCTCATCCACCTCCCCGGATGAGGATCCGTCGTCCATCTCGTCGTCCCGCCGGTTCAGCTGCCCCGTCCTCCACCTCCAAGGAGCTGCTCCGACGATCGCCTCGTCAATCGCGACTGCTCCATCCCCACAGCGCCGCCTTAACCTGCTCCACCGGAACCGTAGCATCCTCACCGACTCCTCAGACGAAGCCGAGGCCTACTCGGCGCCACCAAAGATGTTGTACACTCATCGCATCGCACCTTCTCCTTAACTCGACCTCCCGGCACCGGCGGTGCTCCATCCCGCACCCCCATGGCGCGGCTACCTTGAAGCCGGCGTCGCGGGCGACATCTCCATGGTGGCTCTCCCCCAGTGCGAGGCCCCTTCGGCAGCGTCCATACCAGCCGGATCTGCTGCTGCTGCTTTGGCTCTCGCTCGCTCGCTCGTGCTGCTGCTGCTGTTGCTCCGGCTCTCGCTCGCTCGCTCGCGCTGCTGCTCTGCTCTCCCCCTCGCTCGCGCTGCTGCTCTGCTTTGATTTAGCTACACTTCAGTCAATTTTTAGGGGGGGGGGGCTCGCCGGAGTTAAGGAAGAACCAGTCGCAGCGGGGAGGGGGGCTCGCTGGAGAGGTACCCCACTATCTATCTTAGGGTTCAGGGTGGGGGCGGCGGTTGCCGGTGGTGGGGGGGCGCGGTGGTGGGGCAGTGGCGTGGGGATCGCCAGAGAAAAAGCTCCGCTCAGGGGGGGCTAGAGGGCTGGCCGGGGCGGCGGCGGACCGGCGATGGGGAGTGGTTTCGGGGTGGGCGGGGCGGCGAGGTGGCGCGGGAGCGCTACCGGCCACGGGCGGCGGGTGTCGGCGGTTCGGCCAGTGGTGGCTGGCGGCTCAGGGGGTGTTGAAGATGAACTGCAGACCGTCCCAAAACTACATGTGAAGTGCCTCTCTGCTACCATTGCGTTCAGTTTCGACAGTAACATTCAGATTCCAAAGTAAATTTCAGTTACGACAGTTAAGTTCAGAGTTAACAGTTTTTACCTCATCTGTTGTAGTCAGATGTTTTTTGGTGATGTAAATTTTACATCTATCACTTTTTGGTAATGTATTTTACATCATCTACTGGAGATGCTATTAGAATCCCACTTGAGATTAACGATGTCTGTCTTGTACTGGTTCAGCCTTGACGCCTGACGGCTCGCCGGAGCTGCAACAACGACGAAACCATCCATCACAACAGAGCAGTGCCCTGGACGCCGTCTACAGATTCCTCAGATCTTCCTCCACACCTCCGACTGCCACCTCTTCCTCAACTTCTTCAGCGGCCAACCCAATGATGCCGAGGTCGACATGGCTACGGCAAAGAGGTTGTGCACTTGTCGCATCACTTATTACTCTACATTCAGGTTGATCCATTAGGGCTATTTTGGTTCAAAGGAAAAACTGAAGGAAAAACATAGCAATAGAAATTTTTCCTATGGCACTATACTATTCAATTATTCATGCATTTTGTTGAAAGGAATGGAGCAAAACATCCACCTGGACCTACTTTTCAAAGTCCTATGCATGAAAACAAGACCATGTGCATTAGTGGCAGAATAACATTCTAACTGTACACTCTTTCATATGGTTTCACTTTAATTTGGCCATGTTTCTTTGCATTCCTCTGCTCTTCCAATTCCTCTGAACCAAACACCCAATTTGACAGAAATCCTGTGTTTACAAATGCTCTGTTTCCCACGTGCATTCCTATCCTATTCCGGTGTTTTTCCTATCCCTGCATTTTTAGAATCCTGCAAGCCAAAGGAGCCCTTACAGAATTACTTCAGTTACAGGTAGGTGTCGAAGAAAACTTTGTGTGGTTTGTCCTGCTCCTGCCGCGAGGTCGTCCACCTCACCTGAGCTGCTCCATCGACAAAAGCATCCACCAAACCAGACATCACGACTCCTGACCGTCTTTCGCCTCCTCAGATCTCCTTCCCTGCCACCGGCACCCACCGCAACGGTGTCACCATCATCGACTCAATAGATGAACCTGAGGAATACACGGGTCCACAAGAGAGGTCGCACTCTTTTGTTTCTGCTTATGTCACGCGTTGCTTAATATTACCTGATACTTTATCTTCCCGTTCACCTCTTAGACTCCAAGTCCGGTCCAAATAAATGTTCAACCTTGAGTTTTAAAATTAGTTCTGGGGCACATATCGAGGCAGCAATGAATAGTATCTCTGTCTAATATCTGGTTCACCTAGGGTATGCCTATGTTGTTCATCTTGGGTGGGAAACAAATAGTAAAGCAATCATCATCTGTCTTTTTATTAAATTAAAGTAGTCATCAGCCTGCTATCATTATTTTTAGATCCATCCACTGGTTGTTACCATCAGTCTAGATTTCTGCATGCTCTCCTTACATAATCTCACTATATTTTTTCGTATGCATGTCAGATATTGTACAGAGTCATGCTGAACATGTAGAGGAAAAGAGAAGAGTTTTGCGCGGCAATACAATGTCATGCAGACATCGCTCCATGGCGGGTTCAATGGCAAACCCTCCCCCTCTCCAGATTGTATTCCAGAGGAAGATATCTGTTCTGAGGCGAATTCAGACGCAGCTGACCACTCCTATTTACCCCCCAAGGTGTTTGCTCTAACTTGGCGTGATGATGTTAGTCATATCATGCATATGTTGCCTTGTAGTGCCTACTTTCGACATCATATATGTCATCTGCTTAGTTTAGACATGTTCTGTAATGCCACCTGTTTAGTTTCTATATCATATATGGGAATTATGCAGTCTCATCTCTTTTAGCCAGCCATAATATATGGGAAATATGCAATGCCATCTTGTTTAACCAGGCATCATATATTTGAATAATATCTTGCCCATCCTTTTCTTCATTACATTTCCATTTGTCGACAATGTTTGTACATTAAATTGGTCTTCCTGTGAATCAGCCATTTGAGTGGGTGAGGAAAAAATCTGGAGTGAAAACAAGGCCTTTAGAGCAGACAGTACTACCTGTCGAAGCAGATCTCTTGCTGGGCCCAGATAGCTCCTCAGAGATGGATTCAGAGACAGATGACCAGTCTTATTCCCCCACCGAGGTGTATGCTCTAACTTGGCACGGTTATACTGCTCATATCATGCATATGGTGTCTTGCATTGCATAGTTTAGACATCATATACACAATATTCAACACCATGTTCTTAGTTCAGACATCATATATGCGAATGCCCTCTGCTTAGCATATAAATCACATATGTCAATTAAATCATGCGATCCTGATTACTTAGATAACATGTATGTGAATTATGTCATGAGAACCTGTTTACTAAAGACATCATATAATTATCTCATGCCATCCTGCTTAGTTAGTCATCATATCTTTGAATTATGTCATGCTATGCCATCCAGTTTAGATAGACATCATATATGGGAAATTATGTCATGTTATCCGTTTTAGTTAAACAATATACATGTCAACTATTTCATGCCTCTTTTTCCACACTATCTATTGCATCTGTCTCTCATACAATGTACATTCAACTATGTTTCCTGTTTATCAGCCATTTGAATTGGAGAGGGTGATGGCAGTATCTAGCGGAGTAAAAACACGGTCTTCAAATAAAACAGTGCTACCTCTTGGTGGAGATAGCACCCCGGTTGTACATGCATGAGAACTAGCCCTACCACACATAACCCAGGCTCTCGCAGATTGTACCCCTACTGCGATGGACAGTGAACCAGCTTCACCCAATCTAACCCCAATCCCAGCAGATAGTAACCCAGTTCCTGTTGACACAACACCGTCTCCACCATAGAGCTCCCAAACAAGAGTAGTTAGTAAGGCAACTCCAGTGCCCAAAGCGCTAGTAGTACCACGGCGAACCCCAACTCCACCAGTTAGTACACCTATTCCTGTGGAGGAACCACAACCATCCATTCGTAGTTTAGCATCTATCGCTTTTGATGTTGTTAAATCCTATGTGCGTATCTTCCCATCATGGAAATATTATACTGAAGATGAAGGAAAATGCCAGTTGCAGGTGTTTATCCAGGAGTTATGTGTAAGTAATGTTATTCATGGCAATTACTTTGCTTTGTCCCATACATTCTACCTCCATGATGGTTATAATACAGCAAAATTTCCCATTTTTCTCTATAGAGAAGGACCGATTGGAAACTCAGGATGAGGTAACATGTGCTAATACCTCTGCTATCTTCAAGAATGCTTGGTGGTAGTATCGGAATTACCTGAAGAAAACGTACTTCACTGGCAAAGAACTCATCAAATTCCTTTACGTTCTCCTGAGACACATTTACTGGACGATCACTGGGAACGCCTTGTTCTGTACTAGTCCTGAACCAAGAATGTGGTAAGGTCTATGAGCTCATTTTTTATTTTAAGTACTACTCCCTCCGTTCCACAATACATGCCTTCCATTTGTCAAAATATAAATGTATCTAGACATGTTTTAGTATATAGGTACATTCATTTTTGGACAAATGGAAGTCAAGTATTTTGGAACGGAGGGAGTATATGCTTGCGTCTTACTGTACTCTGTTCATGTAGAACAAGTGCTTAAACCTGAAGAACAACTATTCTCATTTAAGATCCCATTGCTATGGTGCATACTGCTTTGCTCTTGTACCACTGTATTTACTCATACAAACTTATTTTTAAATTGAAGGATCCAATCGAAACTCCAATGGCACAACAGGTATGTTTATGCATGTTTCTTTAATAGGTTTGCTCTTATAAAAAACTCTGTTGATTTCAATTTCAATTGTGTATACAGTTGACTTCTCATATCATGCACATTACTAGCATCACAATAGAGCCAATATTGTTGTTGTACATGTAGACTCGTGGTACCCATCCGGAATCTTGTTGTGCCGTGTAGTTTCCCACGCTTTGTATTCTTTAGTGCTGCTTTCTCTTGAACTGATATGATTTGAGCCGTGTCTCTATTTTGATTTGGCAAGACAATGCAGTGACCATAGGACATATATATATATATATGTTTGTTTGATGCTTTTATAATGTACTACTTGGCAATAGAAGACTTGGTAGTTTAATCTTGTCCACCTTACTAATGAACTGGTTCACCGAAATGAGTTTCATATACTAGTATACACTAGTACGCGTCGGTGCTATACAAATGGTTTTAAACCCCTTTCCGCGACGGCATTTGGAACCGTCGCCTAGTGAGTGACGGCGATAGGGGGTCCTTCCCACACGACCCAGAAATTGTCGGGGATATGCCCTCCTGGCACACACGCTCGGCAAAATGAGGTCGTGTGCGATCGGCGAGCGCTCAAATACGGAAATACGTATAGTAGATATAAAAAAAATACAATTATACATGCGAAAGTTTTTCCGGTCGCAAGTACATCCTACACAGTCAGTCCCCGCTAAACGTTTCCGTTTGTATGTACATCCCACACAGTCGCTCCAAGGAAAGCGTTTCCGTTCACAGGTACATCACACACAATTTTCCCATTAAATCGTTTGTAATAGCGTTGCCATTGTACATGATATTAACAATTTTATCGTTTGCGTTATTGAATGCATCACAGACGGTGCGTAGAAGAAACTGTGTGGCAAAGCCTGTCCATCACACACAGCTTTTATGTGGTAAACGTTTGCGCAAGGTGGCCTAACGCAAACAGTTTTCAAGAGGATGTAGTGTGTGAAGTGGAGATTGATCGCACATGTAGTGGATCCTATAAATGTTCACTTTCGCAAACCGTGTGCAGTGTAATACCTAATTTAAAAATCACATGTTTTGAATTTGAAAGTAGGCAATCACTTATTTCATATCCAACCATGTTTATTACAAATATAGGTTCAACCACGAATACATAATTTGATGCATAGGTACATATACTGAAGAACTACAGAAGAACCAAATAAAGAATGATGAACCACAGTTGTACTAAAGACTGTAAAGAAAGAGGCGAAAGACATTCTGGTTGCTGGAGAAGGTGATGCGGAATGCCCATATTGTGCCCTCCTCCATGCGTAATGCGCGCACGACTCTAGGCCAACCCCTTGTGATGGCAGCCCGTCCATCCTTCACTGTCTTCATTACGACTTCTCGATGCTCATTGTAGTCTGGATGAAATACTTTAACCTTCATTGCATGTCCACCAATCATGTACTTTGCAAGGTAATCTTGAGTGAACTGCTTCGGAAACCACTGGGAACGAAAAAGATTCAGACATTGTTGTCTAACAACTCATTATGGGCAGCAAAAGAGAAGGCTGCAGAGTTTGTAGTTACCATCCTACAGCTCACTGTTGTGTTGGATAGAGCATAAAAAAATAATTTGCTTGCCACCATTCGTATCTTTTTGCTAATAATCCTTATCAGTTTCCTCACTTGATGCTTGTTAATGAATATCTCATTGCCCCATACGCAAAAAGGGTCGATGCGTGGATCCTTGCCAAGGGCATATGTACCTACAAGCAACAAGTCAATATTGGAAGCTAACAAGTGTCCAGGCCTGGATCTATATGCACTACATTATGGAATGACGGGGGGAGTACAAGCCGAGGGATGAAGCTAACCTCGGCGGAAAATGGTGGCCACCCCCGTTGTTGTCCTGCATAAGTAGTGGAAAGGCATGATAAGTACAACAACCTTAACATCAAACAAATATTGCAAAGGTAAACAACATCATCTCCAAATCATAGCTTGAATGTGTCGGTTTCAGCATGCTGTTAAAGCAGATATAAAATGGAAGGCAATGTTACCGACAGTAGGCTTAACAGCCATCAAATAATGAAATTCAAACTGGTATTGATGAAAATGAATAGAGCGTAGGTAATGCTTAAACATCACACTTGATAAATGTGTAAAACTGAAATAAAGGGCATGTGTTAACTACACCAGGAATAACTGGAACCAAATATAGCCGTTCAAACTGGTATTGATGTAGTCGAGCGGCACAGTTCCGACTTGCACATAATGAACAACACATTGTGAATGACTGAAATAAACAAGGCATAAATGACCAGTATAACAACCAAATATATCCATTGAAAACTGGACAGAGTCTCACTGCAACCAACCTAACAAGCAAATACAGCTAAATAGGGCATATGCTTGAAAACTGGACAAATGCTCACTGCAACCAACCTAACAAGAAGATAAAGATAAACAAGGCATCTGCTTGATAACTAGACAAATGCTAAAAAAAGCAACCTAACAACCAAATACAGATAAACAAGGCATCTGCTTGATAACTGGACAAATGCTAAAAAAGCAACCTAACAACCAAATACAGATAAACAAGGCATCTGCTTGATAACTGGACAAATGCTCATTGCAACCAAACTAAGAACCAAATACATATAAACAAGGCATCTGCTCGATAGCTGAAAAAATGCTCACTCCAACTACCTAACCACCAAATATAGATAAACAAGGCATCTACTCACTATAAATAACCAAATATAGCCATTCCTGAAACTGAGGTGGACGATTCATACTTAAACATCACATAGCCCTATTGAACAATACATTTTTGCATAACTGAAATAATTAAACACGACACAGTTAAAGCACCGCACGACAAATGCTACTACAACAAAGGGTACGGGTTGGCAAGCTAGAAAAGGTATGATTTGCTGATAGAATGCTGCCTCACATAGCCACATTTCATGGACGGGATCCTTCTAGTTGGAAGAGCACAGACCCATGGTGCGCTCTCTGATGTCACAGATGGGCTGTTTCACCTTGGAAGAACCTTCGTGGGTGCCCTCCTTGTGGTTGTGGTCGTGGTCGATGAGATCTGGCTTGGCAATTGAGGATCCCAAGCCGCCGCCGTAGAATGTGTTAGCTTGATGGCGTATAAAGCTCGCAAATCCTTGACCGCTTGGCGGAGGAGATCAGCGGCAGGGCCATCGAAGAGATCGACAACGGTTGAACCAGAGGGGTTGGGGATGGACCACTTAACCTGTGACATGGCCCGCGTGAAGCCGTCGCTGTGGACGAGCTTGATGTCATAGCCACCTTTCCTGAGATACAGTAATACGCTAGCCCGCTGACATGAAGCCTTCGGCATGGCAATGTAGTCAACGTCTTCGTCGGCTTCCGCAGTGACGTGTTTCTCCGGGATCGACAGGTCGGGGCGAACGGCGGCCACCTCGCCAACGTCTGCCGGAGAGGCCATGATAAACCTCTTCTTGGCAGAACGCTCGTCGGGCTCCCCGGGATACGTGGTCGAGCTTAGGCTGCGACATTCTGGAGCAGGGGATGTGGATCTAGCGGGGAGGGACACCGCAGGCCTCATCTAAAAACTCAGGGGAGTGGGGCAACAGTATGGGAATCGCTGGGTAACCTGAACTTTATTATCTAAGCTAGGAGGAACGGGCAGACTAGCAGGGGTTGGCGGCGGTGCCGACGGCCGTGAGCTAGGGTTCGAGGGGGGGAGGGGGCGGGTGGGGGACTGTGGAGGGGGGGGTTGGTGTTTGAGGATACACCACGACTACTGAAAATTTTAGTAATGGTGGGTGGAGATGGTGGTGGACGAGGGAGGGCGACGGTTCAAATGCCTCGGCTACTGCAATTTTACTATAAGGTCTGTGCTAGAGGAGTGTGGGCGACGGTTGAAGTATGACGGCTACTAAAATTTGGGTAAAGGAATTTATGCGGGGCGGGAGTGCCCAAGATCGCGCACGGTCCAATAACAATATGCGTGTACGATAATAAGGAAAAGTGGCGCGGAACCGTCGATTTTTGCAACGCTTAAGGTGGGTAGTTTGTTTTTATATTTCTAGCTAGCTGGCCTATCGCACACGGTTCGTCCTAATTTCCTAATAAACTTACCCGCCTTTTGCTTGCACATGTGGTGGTTTTACAGCGCACTTGCATCGCACACGGTTAAGCCAGTACCTCCACCCTTTGCTCGCGCTTGCGCGGTCGTGGTGATTTTACAGCGCACTTGCATCGCACACGGTTGAGCCAGTACCTCCACCTTTGCTCGCGCTTGTGCAGGCGTGGTGATTCACAACGTACTTGTATCACACACGGTTAAGATATTATACCCGTGTCCGTTAAGCGTCATCAGAGTCTTTGCAGCAAAAAATAACGTTAGAGAGGGTCAGAAGACAGCCACACCAGCATGTGGCCCAAATATATATGAGTGAAAAGGGTGGTCTGTGATGTTCAAAATTCCAATGCACAACTTTGACTGCGCAGGCCCATGGTTGGGCGCGTCGTCGAAGATCGATGAGAGGGGCCAGAAGTCAAGAACCACCTGGAGGTGGCCAAATATATGTAGGAATATTGGGGATGTTTAAAACTTTAAATACACAATGCATAAATCTAGTGGCACCTGCCTCGCAAACCCGAAAGCACCCTTGGATATATATATATATGTATATATATAATGACATAATGTCGTACCTAGCTAGGATGCTTGGCCCACCACCTCCCAGTTCGTGTCAGCGGGGCGGATGCACGTAATGATCGATACTTTTGTCATACATGCATGTCTCCATGACCTACCATAAGACGGACCAATGAATCTATCATTTGGTCAAACGATAGTTGTTGTTGTCGATAAACCGCTTGGGCCAATAGATTGAACCATCATAAAAATCGCACGAGAGGGACCACAAAACCAACACCTCTTGCATGCGGCCCAAAATGATGTACGTTGGGAAGGGGTGGTGTGTGTTTTCAATATAGAATAATGTACAATTTAGATGTGGTGCCTACCTCTCGATACAGACAACAACAATGAAGGCAAGGTAGTTAAGGATGAGATACATAGCGTTTGATGTAGGTCGAACCCAGCAATCCGAGCATGTGGGAGGGAATCCCGACAACGCATGAGCTCGAGCTTTGGTTGAGCGACATGTGACGGTGACCGGCCCTAACACGAACTAGGAGGAATCCATTCATGGCCAACACATACCCCTCATTATCGGTCAAAGGGATGATATATATATACACTCGGGGAGCCCACAGATATGCCTGTCGTCACAAAAAACCGCACAAGGGAGACGTGGTCGATCAGAAGACCCCGTATACGCTGCACGCGGCCCGAAAATATGTATGGGTACGGTGGTGTGTGATGTGTTTAAATCCCAAATGCACAACTTCGATGGGCAACCAACTACATTACAAACCGAACACCGTACCCGACTCCAAGCCTGGTTCAATACGTACAATATCAGTTTCCCAACTTCGAGGCAACGGCGGGGGGGGGGGGGGGGTCGTCCCATGCATGCGCTCAAACTTTATTTGCTCTAGCATGGGACACACACACACACACACATATATATATATATATCTATACATCTATACACCTATATAGTGTGCGAATAACTTTGAAAGTTGGTCATTGGATGAAGCCAATCCGACGGTACAGAGATGGCCAATCCGAACACTACTGGCCGTTGGATATCATCTACATTCCACCAGATTCTGCCACATGTACAATCTAGAAGACTCCATGGTTGAACTTAAGCATAATGTACAAACCTCAAAACACAAGCACTTCTCCTTTGTTCTCTAGAATCTTCCATATCTTAATTGCCCAAACATTTTTTTTCTAAATGAATTGTCATTTTTTGTTTAGACCTTTACAATGCACAATTCCATGAATCTTAAAATAGATTTTTTTATAAAACTAATTGATTTTGGATGAGATGAACTATAAGAATTAAATGAACATCTACATCATGCATATATGACTCAAAGCTTACATGCTATAGTGTGGTATTTATTCATAATTTGGTTAACAAATCTCATGCATGCAATGCACGTGTACCTTACTAGTATCCATAGGAAACCATCATGGTCAAACCCTTCTCGTTGTTGGGTCAAAGGGATAGATTGTGTGGGCCCCCCTAATTGTAGGTAAAGGATAGTATATATACCTCGGGGAGTGCACAGATATGTGCCGCGTCTATAAGCCGCACAAGGGAGACATGCTCGTGAAGAACACCCTGCCCCCTATACCCTGCATGCAACCTCAAAAAGGTTTATATAATCGCCATGACAGGTCAAGTCAATCATTGTTTAATTTTTTAGAGGAAAAATAACCCATAAAAACATAGTCGGTTTATATAATCGCCATGACAGGTCAAGTCAATCATTCTTTAATTTTTTAGAGCAAAAAATAACCCGTAAAAACATAGTCTACAAATTAGCAAAACAAGGATCCCAAGGTTTACATAATTGCCATGATAGGTCACTATAGAGATATAATATATCTCTATAATGACCGTGTCATGGCATTTAAATGAAGCTTGAGATATGCAACTTCCCACCGGGTCACCCATCCTTGGACTACACTAGCCCGAGCACGCTTAACTTCTGCGTTCTATTCGACTAGGCTAGCCTTCAATGAGCGTTGACACTGGTAGCGGGAAAACGATGGGAGAAGAGGCGGGAAACCGATGAGAGGAGTGGCGAGAAACGGTAGCCTGTTTTGAAAACCTAGTAGAGAAGGAAGGTGAGCTAGGACGACGCATGCGCACAGTGCTTACCCATGTACCGCATGTGCTGTCGAAAGGGCGCAGGGTTGCCGTTTGATCTGGGAGCATCCAACGGTGCACACGTACGATCCGTGGGGTTTGGGTTCTGGCCAATCAGAACACACCACTTAGATCGTGCACGCAGCAGGGGGAGAATATCATACGGAAGCCAACATTTGGTGGTAACCGGTGAAAACCACGAGAAAAAGATGTTTTGAAGTTTCAAATTTTTTTGAAAAAATGCAGGATGTTAAGAGGATGATGTTTTATTGCCACAAAAAATTTGAAGTTGAAACACATTACGAGATGTGAGCTATGAAAAAGACAAAATCAGCGTTGAATAGTGCCGAATAGTAATGTCACTATTTAGGGCTGAATTTGTCTTTTTCATAGCTCACATCTCGTAATGTTTTTCAACTTCATATTTTGTGCCGCAATAAAACATCACCTTCTTAACATCCCACATTTTTTTCTTCAGATTTTTATGAAACTTTAAAATATGGTTTCCATGAAGTTTTCATTTAATATCGGCTTTCATGAGTGAACCGTGTGCTATTTGAAAACATTTCGTGAGAAGAATCTCGGTTTTTAAATCCCCGTAAATCCAAAACTAAGCCGAAAATCGTGAAACCTGGCATGGTGTCACGACATGGCACTTATATGTCGAGGAATTTTTTCGTCCATTGTGGCGCAAGTTTTATTACAAGCCTCTTACAAACCGGAGCTTCTCTCAAAGAAGCCTCGTGGTTCTGATAGGGAAACGTGTCCCCCTTGTGGGCGAAACGTAATCACTGCCTCTTTTCGCCTTGTATTTTCTTCTACGGGCAACATGGAACGACAGGATATCCGTGCTGAAATTTAAACTTATTCAAGGTTCGTTTGGCCTTTTTATACTCTAATTGAGTTTCCTAGGCATTTAATGTCCATAATTCAAATCTGAACTACAAATACATGCTCCAGTTCACCAAAATGGCTACACAAATTATACATCTGTGCTTGGGTGCATGTTTAGGTCCCATGCCAGGAATGGGAACAAATTACAACCGTACCGGTGTCCTGGCTCGTCCTCAAACATTTCGAATCTCGGTTTTTAAGTCCCCATAAATCCAAAACTAACCAGAAAGTCATGAAAGGTGGCATGGTGTCATGTCATGGCACATATATGTCGTGGTAAAAACATTGCCAATTTGGGCCAAGCTTTATTACAAACCTCTTACAAACCGGAGCCTGTCGCAAGAACCCTCGTGGTTTTGATAGGGAAACGTGTCCCCTTGTGGGCCAAAAGACAATCACTCCCTCTTCTAGCCTCGTATTTTCTTCTACAAGCGACACGGAACAATGGGAGATTCGCGTTGAACTTTGAAATTATTCAGGGTTCGTTTGACCTTTTTTATTCATTAATTGAGTTTTCTAGGCATTTAATGTCCATAATTCATATCCGAACTACAAATACATGCTCCAATGCACCAGAATGGCTAGAAAAAACGTACATGTTTCCTTGGGGTGCATGTTTAGGTCCCATGGAACGAATGGGAACGAATTCAACCATCTCGCTGTCCTGGCTTGGCCACAAACATTACGAATCTCGGTTTTTAAATCTCTGTAAATCCAAACTCACCAGGAAATCATGAAACTTGGCATGGTGTCACTACATGGTACATATAATTGTCCAATTTGGGCGAAGCTATATTACAAGCCTCTTACAAACCGGAGCCTGTCGCAATCCTCATGGTTCCGGTAGGGAAACATGCCCCTCTTGTGGGCGAATTCTCGCCTTGAATTTTTTTTTCTACAGGCAACATAGAATAACAGGAGTGTCAGGCTGAAATTTGAAACTGTTCAGGGTTTGTTTGGCCATTGTATATATATTAATAATTACTAAGTTTTCTACGCATTTAATGTAGTCCATAATTCAAATTTGAACTACAAGCACATGCTCCAGTGAAGCAAAATGGGTGGGAAATCGTACATGTGTTATTGGGTGCATGTTTAGGTCTCATTTAAGGAATGGGAATGAATTACAAACTTGTCGTCGTCCTGAAACATTGAGAGTCTCAGTTTTTAAATCCCAGTAAATCAAAACTCACCCGAAAAACATGAAACTTGGCATGGTTTCATGACATGGGACATATATGCCGTGGTAAAAAAAATCGTCCAGTTTGAGAAGAGGCGCTCACATTAGTAGCCAACGAAGTTGTTTTTGAAACAAAAAGCAGACACGTTAATATCGCAAACGGTTGTATTATATTAACCACGTCGAAATTTAACCATGCTCGGTGGCGTGCGTGCAGATATTTGATTAGATAGGATGAGCGCGAGAAGTCCGCTGTGCAGGCTCGACGGGACGCGTGCGAGCAGTCCGCCGCGCAGGCTCGACGAGATGCGTGCATCCTGTCTACCTCGCAGTCGCAGGCTCGACGGGACACATGCGAGCAGCAAGACCACCCATGCTCACCGAGAAGTGAGCTCTTTGACCTCCATGCACCAGCTGCCGGCCGCCTCGCTCACAACTTCTCCATTAATGGGTTAAGTAAAGCACCTAGACAGAGGGTGTTTGCTTGTGATCCCATGGCAGCATTTGCTTTGTTCGTGTTTTCAACTCGTATTCCGCCCTAATTTAAATTGCCACATAGGGCAACGAATAATACGACCACAAATAAAATGACAATGGATAATACGATGACAAATTTACAATGGCGCAGATAATAATTGTCTTACATATTCCAGATAATTTAAAATGCCACATGCGGCAAAGCCCGGAAAACACGGGGGCAAGAGAAGAAGGAAATTGTACACAACGATCTGGGTCGCTACTGTCTCTACGCGTCGATAGATCGCCGAGCGGCGACATCCTCCAGCTCCTTCAATTCCTCACGACTTTGCTTGAAAGCAGCCACGAATTCCTCCACATCCTGCTCGCGCTCGATCCGGAGCTTCCTCAAGTCACCCATCAGTTCCTCGACGACCAATGTCAGCATCATCCCTGAGGCACTGCTCTGCTGATGCAGCATCTTCCAGCCGGCGGCCTCCTCCTCCTTCTCGGCGAGTGCCTTGAGGAGCTTCGCATTGTCACCCATGAGTTGCTCGACGAGGCCAGTTGCCTTGTCAACCGAGGCATCGCTGATCTTGAGCAGCTTCATCAGCCGTCGACCAGCTCCTGCTGCGTAGTGACGCCAGCGAGAATGTCGTCATCACCGACGAAGGACTTCAGGAACGCCGATTCGTCGCGATGGCCGACGCCGTGAATGCTCTTGTGAGAGCCCTCACATGCCCGTGAGAGCTCGTTCGAGGGCTCCGCGGCGCGTCGGGACATCTCTGTTGCGGCTGTGGCTTCACGGCGGGACCTCTCTAGTGCTTCCGCGGCCTTGGTCTTTGTTGCCTGGCTATATGTCCACCCTAAACTCCTTCTACCGGTCATGGCAGAACGACTTGACAGGAAAGACCAGTTTTGTGGGTGATGAGGAGAGGAACTGTGAAGTCATTTTCGAGTGGGTAGTTTTTATAGCCCGTTGCTAAGTGTGAACACATATTAGTTTGATAGGTGTGAACAGAATTGCAATTACTTATTGCGTTGTAATCTGCAATGTGACGAGAAACAAGGTCAAAATTTATTGATGGCAGAAGGTTGACCACGTGGTTGCTCGCCGTTGAGTCGGTTGTTTGCCATGTATCACACACATCTTGTTAAGTTGAACCGTTTCTGTTGTGTTCGCTAATTGAAAATAGTTCGTCCGAGTGAATCGTATGCCCTATATCACACACACCTTAATCTGGCTAACCATTTCTGTTGTACTCCCTAATAGCAAATAGTTCATCGGAGCGAACTATATGCCGTATATCACATACACATTGATCTGGCTGCCCGTTTCGGTTGTTCTGCCTCATCGCAAACAGTTCGAACGGGTCAACCGTGTGCCCTGGATCGCACACGCAACTAAAATCTGAACTGTGTTTGATGTATCATTCATCGCAAACGTTTTGCACCTTTTTTGATGGTTTTTTACATCCCCGTTTGTGATTAATGCATCGCACACAATTTCGTCAAAGGGTCTCTGATCGTAGTGTCGCGTTAGCATCATCCTGCAGTAGTGACATGCTAAATCTGTTATGTGTCTGCTTGTTTCTTCTTTTAGAATGCTGACAGAATATTGGGGAAGAGCGCCTTATTAAGCAATGGTAAAGGAAGTAATGCAGATAAGGTTCAGGATAGTGAGACATCCTTGTTGGTCTCCAACAAAGCTGATAAAGAAGCTAAGGAAAACTATCTTGAAGACAGAGAGACAACCCCAAAGTCCTGTCTTGGTTTAGTGTTCGAGTTACTGGCCACTACCGCTGGCACAAGCTATTCAAACTCACTGTGTGAATCAGTTCGGTTTCTTGAGTCTCAACTACAAGCTGAAAGACATCGATCAGTTGTGCTGAGAGAAGAAGCGGAAGGACTGCGGAAGTCCCTGGAGCATTCAGATGCATAGTTTCTGGTGCAACAACAAGCGTTGGAGGATTTTAGCGCCAAACAGGACAAAGCTAATAAGCTTGCTAAGCTTATTGCCAGCATGGTGGATACCCAGGATAACGTTTCTTGAGCTCTTCTGAAGTTGTTTTAGTTATGGACTTGTTTTGCTGCCGCGTTTATTTGCACTGGTGGCCAATTTAGACAGTCAGTGTATGTAATATGCTGCTTTGTTCCCTATATATGCACTGGTGGCGAACTTTGATGCCTAGTGGATGTAATATGTGTAATAGCCGTAATAGCCTAGCATTGGTTGCTTGCTTATTTACTTCCTTATTGTCTTATTTAGTTGTTTGCTTGTAGTCACTGAAGTTCTTTTTCCGCGTTTTTCTAGTGGCCACAATAACCTATTTTTGGTAACTAGGCCACAATAACCATGGCAACACACGATCTATTGTAACCATGGGCCTCCTATAGGCCGTAGGATCCACAGGCCTTCTACGAGCCGTAGGATCCATGGGCCTTCTACGGGTCGTATGATCCATGGGCCTTCTATGGGCCGTAGGATCAATGGGCCTTCTATGGGCCGTATAATCATTTCGCCAAACATGGGCCGTACTATTCATGGACCATAACGGGCCGTTAATAGGCCGTATTAATAACGCTATGAAAACAGCCCAACGGGTTAGCGGGCCACAAATGGGCCGACTGTAACCACAGGCTGAATTTGGCCCACAAACGGAACATGCCAGTAATGGACCATAACTAACGAATTCTAGAAATGAGCCCAAGAATAAATGTGCCCTTAGAAGGCCGAAAGTTAACACTGGCTGGAAATGGCGGACGGAATAATGGGCCGTTAATGGGTATAAAGCGATACACTGTTCATTATGGGCCAGTTTCATCTCGGGCCTTTAATGGGCCCAGAGTTACAAAGGGCATCCTATGGGCTGAAAGACGTCATGGGCCATACATGGGCTGGAAGTTACAATGGGCTGGAATCATATTGGATGGCCCATGCGAACATGCCATTAACAGGCTTTCCGTGGGCCGACCCGCTACCTTTTGACCAAGTCAAACTGGCCGGCCTTTTACTGGAAAGGGCCTCTGTTGGGCCGTGCTACGTGTCGACGAATCATAGGCACCTTCTGTCCAATGAGTGGATGACATCTGTACCAACAGTGAGATGACACGTGGTTCCTCTGGCCATTGAGAATTTTACACGTGGAAAATCCCCATTGGTCCGGGCTGTTAACGGGTTATCGGATCCAAACCGGAACCCGATAGCTTAACAGCGACCCGTTATGATGGATGCCACGTGTCGGTCACCCTTGACGAAAGCACTTCTGTGACGCACGATTTATCGTCATGGAAGTGGACACTTCCGTGATGATAATTTTGGTAATGTCATGTAACACTTCTACGACAGCACAGGTATGACTATCTTGATTCTATCATAAAATCGTCATGGATGCACAGGTATGACTATCTTGATTCTACTGTGAGAAACATGTATCATCACGGAAGTGTATTTTTTTGTAGTGATGAAACTGAAACTGTTGTGGCACATCTTACTAAGTTGAATGATATAGCCACCCTATTTGCTCATGATGAGAAAATTTGCTACTATTATATTCTCAAGTTATTTCCGTTCTCATTGAAGGGTGATGCTAAGATATGGTACAATACTCTTGCTTCTGGTTGTGTGCGTAGTCCCTAGGATATGATTTACTACTTCTCTGAAAATATTTTCCTGCTCATAAAAAAAACAAGCTGCCTCACAGGAAATATTTAACTTTGTGCAAATTGAAGAAGAGAGTCTCCCACAAGCTTGGGGGAGGCTTCTCAAATTGCTGAATGCTTTGCCTGATCATCTTCTTAAGAAAAAAAATGAAATACTTGATATCTTCTATAATGGACTAACTGATGCCTCTAGGGACTTCCTAGATAGTTGTGCTGGTTGTGTTTTCAGGGAACGAACTGTTGAACAAGCTGAGGAATTATCGAATAACATATTGAAAAAGTATGATGATTGGACTCTTCCCGAACCACCGCCTAAACCCACTCCAAAGAAGAGGGGTATCTTATATATCAGTCCTGAAGATATGCAAGAGGCAAAGAAATGTATGAAGGAAAATGGTATTACAGCTGAAGATGTCAAAAATTTACCTCCTATTGAAGAAATACATGGACTTGACACACCATCACCAAAGGTGGCAGAGGTAAATTCTGTAATCAAATTAGATGAAAGTGACATCCCTTACAATCACTACCGCACGATGCTGCTAATGCGACACTACGATCAGAGACCCTTTGACGAAACTGTGTGCGATGCATTAATCACAAACTGTGATGTAAAAACCCGTCAAAAAGATGCAAAACATTTGCGATGGCGGAGACATCAAACACGGTTCATATTTTAGTTGTGTGTGTGATGTTGGGCTCACGGATGATCCATACGAATTGTTTGCGATGAGACAGAACAACAGAAACGGGCGGCCATACCAAGGTGTGCGATATACGGCATACAGTTCGCTCAGATGAATTGTTTGCTATTACGGAGTGCAACAAAAACGGTTAGCCAGATTAAGGTGTGTGTGATATACGACATACGATTCACTCGGACGAACTGATCTCGATTAGGGAACACAACAGAAATGGTTCAACTTAACAAGATGTGTGTGATATGCGGCATATAGTTCATATAGATGAACTGTTTGCGATGAGCCAAAAGAACACAAACGAGTCATGTAAACAAGATGTGTGTGATACGCGGCAAACAACCCACTCGGATGAACTATTTGCAATGAGAAATTACAACACAAACGGTTACTACAGTTAATCCGTGTTCGATTCTGTGTGTACAAAAAAACTTTGAAGTTTGCAAACTAGTTGCTTGCGGTGGCTAGGAGTATCGCACATGATGCGTCTTCGAGTACTCGTGTGCGATGATTAGTAAGTTACACATACGTTTCCTTATGTTAACACGTGTGTGAATTTGCAATATGGACAATTAATATGCAAATGCCTTCTAGACATCGGTGCTGACCCCCACGTCCAAAACATGGGCGTCCTCTACTCTACCGCTCTACCAGGCACACACTTAAACTCATTGAACTGTGTACGATACAAATACTTTCCATGAAAATGTAAGAACTTGGCTAACAACATTTGAGTAACATATATATAGTGGTTACACTATTCGACAAAAGGAGGATCTTCGTAACACGGTTTTGACAACCATATGGTCCATATCTACATACTTAACATAGTAACAACTATCATATTTTAAGAGGTTGAGGGACAACAACCATATGGTCCATATCTACATACTTAACATAGTAACAGCTAGCACATTTTAAGAGGCTGAGGGCCAACAACCACAACTATCCGCTAGAAGCAGCTTGATCACGGCGACTCGGCATCTCGTCAATGAAAAGGAAGAGCCCTCTTGTGCCTTGGTAGAGCATGAGTAGAACAGTGTCTCCAATTTTCCAATATGGATGCATTGCCACGACAAGCGAGAACTTGTTAATTTGAATGCTTCCATTTCTGCGGGAAATGCAGTACCTTGCAATCACTTTGGCGTTATTAGCAAGCACAAGTGTAATTCGACCACGCCGGCAAATCAATCCAGGAACAGCTACAGCTGGCAATTTCTGTTGAAATGTAGAAAAAAACAATTGCAACATATCGTTGAAGATATATATTTTTTATGAGCATCAACATAAAAATAAGACTTTGTACCAGCGTTTTGTGCACACAATTGGTCTTGTTCAATGTGTGCACCATGGGTATAATTAATCTCATACAAAATCCAGCATTCATACGCTGTGCTATCTCTGTCAGATTATCAACAAAGTTTATGATATTCTTCAAGTCCTTCCAGTGAAATTTGGTACGCTTAGTAACATACAGATCGTTCACTATGCATCCAACATATCCTGCTTAAAAGGTGGAAAGGTATTATTTATTCAGAACATGGCAGAAGAATATATAGTGCGCATAAATTGGTAAATAGAATTTGTTACTGCCTAGGAACAAAGACAGAAAATGAAATCACAATTGGTTGCTTAAATAGTGATCAATTAGTCAGAACAAATACCCCGATTTTGCTAAGTAATATGCCAGCATGGAGAAAGTTGAAAGGACACTAACCTCGATCAGACTTTGATCGGCTAATGACGTTGGGGAAGTAAACATCCATGTTAATTAGACCAGGCTGTGGTGCATGCACTAGAATTTGATTGCCAGCTTTCAGTTCATAACAGTTAGACATTTTTCTCCAAAGGTCTGCATCAAAATAGGAGTTACCATCTTTATCAAGTTTTAAGCTAACTGTCATTGTAAATCCATGCTGCGATGTCAATATGACATCCATGGAGTTATCAACAAAGTAGAGCTCAATATTTCCTTCTACTCCCGTTCTTGCAAAGCAAGGGATGTACTACTTGAAATGAAAATTAAAATCGTAAGATATATTGAAATAACAGAGCAAGATGCAAATATGGGAGTAACTGATAGAACAAATCAATATATAGATCAAAGCAAAGTACAAAAATATATAACTAAAAATATGTAATACAACAAAGATTTGATGCAAATATGAGAGTAACTAAATGAACAATACATCATAAATTTGCCTAATATAGGGGGGGAAATCGGCTTCGACATCTAGGCTGCATGTGGCACCATACCTTTTATCCAAATGTAGCAACAAACGGTATATGTTCACAAATTTAGGCCATGCCGACCATGGTAGGGTGATATTGAACATACCGAGGCTCCCTGAAGTCATCCGGAATGGTGAGATAGAACTTCGTTTCCAACTGGCTGCGACCACACTTGCCCGATTTGTGCTCGCACTGTGGACACATGAATGAAAACCCTCGAATTAGCAAGAAAAAAATGAATCCACAACAATTTCGCCGGTTGATTAATAGCAACAGACGGATTGCGATAAGAGATGAGTGAATATTTTGCTAAATTGATTACCTTCTCCATGAGAAAAATCCCCGGCTCAATCCTGCAGGAAACCCCAATTGACTAGAGTCTAGAATGTCGGTGTAGATAGGCGGCGGAAAGCGGTAGGGGCGAAATCCCATGCCGTTTGGAGCACGACCTCCGCCCACCGACGACAGCCGTCGAGCTTAGGGTGGCCACCGCGATAGAAGTTGATGAGATGCAGAGTTGTGGTGGAGTCCGCGGCGAGTGGGTGGGGACGAAGTGGGCGAGGGTTTTATTTTTCCTTTTGCATGTGTGGGTGAACACACACGGTTCGCAGAGGCGACAGAGATGAATCATGTGCGATAGTAAATCACCGAGATTGAAGGGGAATCCAAATTTCCTTTGTCCTTTGTCCATGAGTTTTTTTCTACGATGAACATAAACCCTACAAATCACCATGTTCAAATTTGGCACTTTTCCGGGTTCATTTACAATGTTTAGGGGATTATGTGCATTTTCTAGGCATTAATGCACGTAATTCAAATTCAAACAATTGGTGCATGAAAAGGTGCACGATAACGGTCTGGAAAACCATGATCGTGCTATTTAGTAAATTCTCATGCCTTTTACTAGGAATGGGTAGAGATTTCACGGAAATGTGTGGCAATACTCAACCACAAACATGTCGTTTATTGTTTTTTCAACTGTAGAAAAATGAAATACATGCTTGAAAAACATGACGGCTGGCATGGTGCCATGGTATGGCCTCACCATGCCCTGGTAAAAATTTGAGAAGGTTTGGCTTATGTCGTCGTGCACACCATTCATAAATCAAACCATGACCGAGGGATTTTCATGGTTTCGAGGGGGAAATCACCAAGATTGAAGGGGCCGGGAATCCAAATTTCCTTCCTAGTTTGTCATTCAGTTTTTCTACAATCAACATACCCCCTCGAATGCAACGTGTTCAAATTTGTCATTTTTCCGGGCTCATTTACCATATTTAGGAGATTATGTGCATTTTCTAGGCATTAATCCCCATAATTCAAATTCGAACAATCGGTGCATGAATAGGTGCACAAGAACAGTTTGGAAAATCATACTCGTGGTAGTTAGTAAATTATCATGCCTTTTACAAGGAATGGCCATAGATTTCAAGGGAATGAGTGGCAATAGTCAACCACAAACACGTCATTTACTGGGTTATCAACTATAGAAAAATGAAATACGTGCTTGAAAAACATGGCGCCTAGCATGGTGCCATGGTATGGCCTCACCGTGCCCTGGTAAAAAGCTGAGAAGGTTTGGTTTATGTCGTCATGCACGCCCTTCCTAAATCGAACTATCACCGAGGAAGTTCCATGCTTTCAAGAGGGAAATTACCAAGATTGAAGGAGAATCCAAATTTCCGTCCTAGTTTGTCATTCAGTTTTTTTCCAAGAATCAACATACCCCCTCCAATGCAACGTGTTCAAATTTGACATTTTTCCGGGCTCATTTACCGTATTTAGGGGATTATGTGCATTTTCTAGGCATTAATGCACATAATTTAAATTCAAACAATCGGTGCATGAAAAGGTGAACAAGAACGGTCTGGAAAACCATGCTCGTGCTATTTAGTAAATTATCATGCCTTTTACAAGGAATGGGTAGAGATTTCAAGGAAATGTGTGGCAATAGTCAACCACAAATGCATGATTTACTGGGTTAACAACTATACAAAAATGAAATACATGCCTGGAAAACATGACGCCTCGCGTGGTGCCATGGTATGACCTCACCGTCCCCTGGTAAAAATTTAAGAATGTTTGCCTTATGTCGTCATGCACGCCTTTCATAAATCGAACCGTCACCGAGGAAGTTTCATGGTTTCGAGGGGGAAAACACCAAGATTGAAGGGGGATCCAAATTTCCTTTTTCCTTTCTCCATGAATTTTTTCTACGATGAACATACACCCTGCAAATCACCATGTTCAAATTTGGCACTTTTCTGGGTTCATTTACCATATTTAGGGGATTATGTGCATTTTCTAGGCATTAATGCACATAATTCAAGTTCATACAATCGATGCATTAAAGGGTGCACAAGAATGGCCTGGAAAACCATGCTCGTGCTATTTAGTAAATTCTCATGCCTTTTACAAGAATTAGGCAGATATTTCGATGAAATGTGTGGCAATAGTCAACCTCAAACATTTGTTTATTGGGTTTTCAACTATAAAAAATGAAATAAATGCTTGAAAAACATGACGCCTCGCATGGTGCCATGGTATGGCCTCAGCACGCCCTAGTAAAAATTTGAGAAGGTTTGGCTTATGTCGTCATGAACGCCCTTCATAAATCGAACCATCACCGAGGAAGTTCCATGCTTTCGAGAGGGAAATCGCCAAGATTGAAGGGGAATCCAAATTTTCTTCGTTCTTTGCCCTAGAGATTTTTTCTACGACGAACATACACCCTTCAAATCACTGTGTTCAAATTTGGCATTTTTTCGGGCTCATTTACCATATTTAGGGGATTATGTACATTTTCTAGGCATTTAGTGCATATAAATCTAATCCAGCTACAGTTGCACGGGTGTGATTTGAGGGACGTGGATTGCCGTTCGATCGCGGCGCATCCTACGGTGCACACGCATGATCCGCGTGGCTGGGGTTCCAGCCAATCATAACACACAATAGGCTCAGCGCACACTGTTTCCGGAGGCGACGAAGATGAACCGTGTGCGATAATGAACGAGCAAAATTGTAAGGGAAGCCAAATTTCCTTCATCGTTTGTTGTTGAGCTCTTAAAAACACCGCACTGTATGGCTGCCCGGCCACTCCGCCCCAGAGCTCTCTCAAAGCGTCGTTCATGGCACCGTGGCGCACAATAACTGGTTAGGAAGCGATGGCATCCCACCGTGCCACATTCCTCGTAGCCCGCGACTGCACACATGGTAAGGAAGCGATGGCACCTCATTGCGTCGAGTTCATCGCCGCCGGCGGACACACAGTTACATGGGCGGACTTTGAGGCTGCCATGGCCAAATGGGCGGTGGATCTAGAGGCGGCCAAAGCCGCACAGAAGGAGCGGAAAAGGCAGAAAGCAGTCAAGAAAAGAGAGTCCCGCTTCCGCAAGAAAGAAGAGGCCACACGTCGTGTTGAGGAGAGCTTATCGGAGATCGAAGCATGGTGGGCTGCCGCCTACAAGGTTGGGATGGAGAACGCTGGCATCTGTCCAGCATGCCCCGATGGCAGCATGTGAGAAGTAGTTAGTGCGTGTGTCGCCCGTAAGTTTGTATAATTAATTACGAGCATCTACCAGTACTACATACGTAGTTTTAGAGCAAATTACCAGTAGTACTTTAAGTTGGTACTATATATTATTAATGTACAATGTTGGTAAGTGCATCCTTTGAGGGTTTTGAACGTTGATTAGCATGTGTTCATGGAAGTTTTGTAGCCGCACCCCAGCCCTAAATACTCCTAAAACGTCTGTCCGCGGCCACCGAAGGAGACTAGAGCTGGCCGCAGCTGGTTTTTAGTCCCACCTCGCCGCCCAAATTGGCCGCGCACTGGCTTAAATTTCCGCGTCGGTGGATGGCAGCAAGGTTATCTCTTGTTGCATAGGATCAAATCTGGCTATGCGAGCGAGGCAGGTTGACACTTGATTGCATTTCATAAACCGATGATTGCTCATCAGGTGTCACCTTGCCTCGTTGATGTAGTTTGAATAATCCTGATACAATGAAAGAGATTTTTGAAATTAGGCGGTTGGAGATGCTGATAGATATAAGAATTATTAGAAGATCACAAAATACACGGTTTCTATGGCATACCCGTGTGCGTTTTTTGCGTTAATGATCCATAAGGCAGTCACCTGTGCGATGTTTCCTAATAAACCAGGTGTACCATTGACCAAAAAAATCAACTACACGTGTACATTTTTTTGGAGACAGGATCTGCCAATTATCTCTTTTCTCGCAACGAGTATTTTACGCGCTTCGTCCGTGTTGTGTGTTTCCCCCGCCCAAGTTTCAAGTTTCGTAGTGAATTTTTCATTAGGCACGCGATTTCAGAATTTGTTCCTCCCACCACATACCCACCCATCAAATTTCCTCAGTATCTCCCCCTCCCCCTCCCCCTATCGGCAGCTCAAACCACTGCCGCCGCAAGCACAGCTTCAACAAGATCTACGTCCCGAGCATCATCAATCCAGTCAGGTAACCCACCGATCTCTATCACGGCCCCAGCCTGATTGCTTAAATGGCACCTGCGAAACATCCTCATGCCTCCAAATCCACACCGCCCCTACCTCCAGAGCATCGCCGCGCAAGCCCAACCACATATCACGTGGAGGTCGAGGAGCTAATGGCGGTCGATGGCGTGATGGCCGCTGTGCGTGTTGACCCGGAGGAACACCTCGCCTCCGCCACCGCCGACTTGGTGCAGGCTCTGGCCCAGATGAAGTGACCCATCGACTACCCCCCCAGGACTTACCAGGTATGATCTGACCAGCTCAATCTTACCAATACCACTTGAAATGGCTATGTTTTGTACGGTTGATGTATTAAGCATGTTCGTGCTTTGTTTATTTCAGTACTGCACACTGTGTGATGTTCAAGTATTAACTGTCCAGCTCAATTTCACCAATACCAGCAACAAACTTACAATACATGACTCAGGATATCACTAGAGATGCTGCCCATTTGCTATTTTTGGTGGATGCTAACCCTGTTGTACTTAACGTGCCTGTCCATGTACTTATGCAGGGTCATAACGGCCGATGCTATTGTTTGCTGTCGAGGTTAGCTGCATCCCATGTATTATAGTATTTCATCATTTGTGCAATTGCAGTTTAACTTCTAACATTTACTGGTTGCCTGTAGGTACACATATCAGTGGCACTGATCCATGTTTCGACCCGGAGGAACAACTCGCCTCCACCGCCGCTGACTTTGAGCGGGCTCTGGCCAAGATGAAGTGCCCCAGCAACTACCTCTCAGGACTTACCAACTATGAACTCACCAGTTCAATCTTACCAATACCAGTTGCAATTAATGGCTATGTTTTGTACGGTCGATGTATTAAGCATGTTGTAGTAAACATGCCTAACACATTTTAGCTATTTCCCTACCTTTTTATAGATAACTGGGCCATTCTCTGCTCTGGCAGCTCCTGCCTTGTGATGTTTAACTCTGCCAATTGCATTTTTATCAGTACCGGTTTCAATGGCTATTAAGCCTGTTGCAATTTTAACAGTTGTATCCATTTTTAAACAGTTGTACTTCAATGGCTACAGACTTAGAAAACATGACTTAGGATGCTGTTAAGCCCGTTGCAATAACAGTTGTATCCATTTTTTAATCCGTCCCTTTGCTACCGTGCTACTCTTTCGCAATGAAGATATCACTACAGATGCTGCCGTTTTATTACCATTTGCTATTTTTGGTGGATGTTAACCCTATTGTAGTTAACATTGGCTTTGAATGTACTTACACGGGGCTACAATGGGCGATGCTTTTGTTTGCCATCGAGGTTAGCTGCATCCCATGTCTTATACACCATCTGTTCCTAAATATAAGTATTTTTAGAGATTCCAATATAGACTACATACGGAGCAAAATGAGTGAATCTAGATTCTAATCTAAACTATATCTATAATTCTATATACATCCGTATGTAGTTCATATTGAAATCTCTAAAAATACTTGTACTTAGGAACGTAGGAAGTTGTATTTTACATCATTTGTGCAATCTCAGTTTAGCTTCTGACATTTACTGGTTGCTTGTAGGTACATATATGAGCGGTACTAATCCACGCTTCGATCCCTTTTGCGTATGGGGCAATGAGGTATTTATGAACAAGCGTCAAGTGAGGAAACTAAGAAAGATTGTTAGGCGAAAGAAATGGGTGATGGGAATTAAGCTATTTATTTACACTTTGTCCAAGACAACAGTGAACTTTAGGATGGTAAGTAATGTGTTGCTTTTTCCCCCTGCCCACAACAAGTTACTCTATTAGACCTCAGTATCTAATTTTTTTTCTCTTTTCGGTGGTTTCCGAAGCTACTTACTGATGATTACCTTGAAAACTACATGACCGGACTGGAGGCAACTAAGGTTAAAGTATATAATTCATGCTACTATGATAATGCTCTAGAAGTCTTCCTAAAGGCGGTGAAGGATGGGCGGGCGATCAACACAAGGGGTTGGACAAAAGTTGTTCATGCCTATGGCATGCAGGAAGGCACATTATGGGCATTCCGCTTCTTCAACACCATCGGCAGTCACAATGATTTACACTTGTCTCTTCACCTTTACCGCCTCTAAATATTGTGGTTCATCGTTGTCGGGGATATACCCCACGGTATGACCCAGCCGGAGTTATAACCCGACTGGGACTTGGTAAACCGGCAGGTGTTAAGTCAGATGATAACCGACAGGGGTTAAGTCAGATGATAACTAGGCAGGTGTTAAGTCAGATGATAACCCGGCAGGTGTTAAGTCAGATGATAACCCGGCAGGTGTTAAGTGAGATGATAACCCGGCAGGTGTTAAGTCAGATCATAACCCGGCAGACAATCATAAACCGACAGACAATCATAACCCAGCAGACCATCATAACCCGACAGACAGTCATAACCCAGCAGACAGAGTCGCCTAGGGTTAATAAGCCCGAGACATTATGAAGCCCAAGATGTTAAGAAGCCCATGAAGAGAAGTCAAAATAGTTTAAGTCTTAATCCGAGTTGGACTCTACATGTAACCCGCCCCTTCAACTTATATAAGGAGGGGCAGGGCACCCCAAGAGGGGGGGGGGGAGAAAATCTTAAGGGCTAGACATGACTAGGAGAGCCGGTTTACGGCGACTCCCTGGTGATGATAATGAGACCTAGCCACAAACAACATGTAGGGTTATTACCGGATGATGTTTCCCGGGGCTCGAAGCTGTCTAAAACCCTTGTCTTGTGTTGCGTCTCTCGATTCCGATCAACCCCTTCAAGCTACCGCATAGATGCGTTGGCCTCACGACTAAGTCCTCACACTAGGACATCTGCCGTGACAAATCCACGACAGTTGGCGCCCACCGTGGGGCGTGCGCACGGTGGTGTTGAGTTCTTGGAGGGATCTTTTCAGGATCGAGAAATTCGTATTTTTTTTCTGATGAAGAAGAGCTGGCATGGAACAATCACGCAGGGTAACTTGGGTTCGCATAAACCGTGAAGCGGAGCCGGTAATGTTCATCATGTTAAGATCAGAGTCATGATTAAGCTTTAGAGCGGTCAGCGTTTTCCTTCTTGGATTACGAGACTTATAGGCTGGGACGGCAATCCGGCGCTGTCAGCTGCTGCGTCTCATCAAAACCAACTACGACCCAGACGAGGAGTCAAAATCCGCTGGGTTGACCCACCGCGTCCCTCTGCTTTGGGCCGCCCTGACGGTTTCCACGTTCGTGACCCGGAAAAGACGGCCACGACCCGTGGCTGGACTGGACTCCGCCTTCTGTCCGAGTCACTGCTGCGCCTCATCTCCCGTCCGAGTCGTCGTCGCCAAGTGACCCGCCTTGCGCTTCGTCTGCATGCATTGTGCGCCCGACTGATTCTTTGTCAAATCTGAGACAGCTAGTTATATCTGGCTCTTGGTCCGGTTTAAAAAAAGGTGTAACAGTGACCCGGAAGGGGGTTATCCAAACACCACGACCCGGAGAAGGAGTCGTGCATGAGGAGTCGTGCATGCTTCTGCTTCTTGCTAGCTTTGCCAGCCCCTTCAGGTTGACATTCTCCGCTTCCACCGGCAGCAAACTGGCAAGTCGACGAGTCGCCATCTCCAAGCAGGAAGGCTGCCGTGATCCCCGACTGCCTCAAAATCGCCACCATCGATGTACCGGGCCAACCCGCCATCTATCGCAAGATGCAAACCGCCCAAAACGCCGCTGATGCGGTGACCCGCGTTACCATGGGATTCGACTCGCCTCTGCCGCCCGCCGGTTTTCACATTCACCAGAGCTTTGAATCGCCCGTCACGCGCTAAACCGCTGGGCTCCATCGCCTCGAAATCGCCCGCTGCTGTGGCCTCAAGCTGCCCTTACTCGCCTCGACAGAAAGCTACTTCCGCCTTTGTGCCGCCCTTGCTGGAGCGGCCTCGAACCGCCGCTGCTCTAATCCGCCGTGCCTGCCGGCGCCCGTGCCTGCTGAGTCGCCGCGCTTCAGCCCCCAACACGCTGGTGCCTCTCCAACCCGCCACCGGTCGAATAGCCGCGCCGGTCCCGCCTCTGAACTGCCAGCATCGACTCCGCCTCCTCACGAGCCGCCTTCCGCGGTCGCTGCTTCCGCCTCCTGCCGGGTCACCTCCCCCCAAGACTGGCGCCGGTACCGCCCCGCGCGGCCGTCCACTCCTCCGGCGCCTCCTGACTCGACCCGCCTCGGCCTCGCGCTGCCGGGCAGGTGTTGAACCGCTGCTTCCGCCCCAATGACCCGCCGATGTGGCCTTGAACTATTTTCGCTCGCCTCGGCAACAAGCTACCTCCGCCGCGGTAGTGTTCGGCCATCTGACGCGCACGCTGCTCCGACCACAAGCCTGCCCTGAGTCGCCGTCGGTGCAGGCTGCCACTCCAACCCGCCGCGGCAGCGGGCGCACCTCGTCGACCCGCCGGAGTGCCCTCGATGTGGCCGGTTCATCTCCGCGCCCGAGATGCCGCTCACGCAACCAATGCAAGCCGGCCCTCCCCCGCCGGATCTCCTCCGCCTCCCCATTCAGACTTGTCGCGCGCATCCCGTGCTTTTCTCACTGCCGCCCATCACGCTAGTGCGGCCTCGCCGTCGCTAATGCCTGCGGCTCCGCGTCAAAGTTGCTATCGCTGCCTTGCCAAGTCGCCGTGGCCGCTCTGCTGCACTCAGGTCCCGCTGCGGGTCATCCCCGCCAAGTTGCTGAACCGCCACCGGGTCAAGCCCCTGCTTCAAGCCGTCTTCTTTCTTGTCAGATTGGGGGCCCGCCTTGGTCTTGCTTCTCCGTGAAATCTTGACTGCCTCCACCACCATGAGGCGCCGCGGGTGAGCCGCCTTCAGCCACAACAGCACTGAGCCCCTGCTGCCTCATCTACAGCGGAAAGAGTGCTGCACTCCGAGCTGGCCGGTTCCTCCTCGCCGGCCTCGCCGACGAGCCGCTCCGTGTGCGACAGCGCCTTCGGGTCGCCCCCGTGTAGGCTGAGCCGCCAAGTGTCAGCCGCCAGCCGTCTCGTCAACCGCCACACCCGTAGACGGTTGACCCGCCGCCACATCCGGTCTTCACCTCGCGCGCCTCTAGCTCGTAGGGCCGCCCGAGTTGCTGTTCTGGCCCGCTCATTGCTTCACCTCGGCGTCGAGACCCCGCCTCCGGCTGCGCCCCTACGCGTTTCCCTATCAACTGCTAACTAAAGAAAAGGGAATTGGGAGCCAGTTGGAGGGCTGCAAAAAAAACGTGGATCGGTTAACACAACTCGAAAGATCTGTTCAGAGTCATCCAGCTCCGGTTCTGCTGTGTCTAGTCAGCCGTCGCCTTGCCTCAAACGGAGAGAGTGGCTTAAAAATGGTGCTATATATGGATCATCCATCGTTTAAACGAACCAGGTGCTATCCTTTCTATGTATTTTATTAGTACATATTAAATTGTGGGAGAACAATTACTCTGGTCTATGGTATTTTTTCAGGACCATTATTCTTTACGAAGGTGTCGCAAAGGGGGATGTGCCGAACATTATTTTTTGCACTAGCACTTGTTCCGTGCCGTGATGCTCGATGGATAATTTCTGGCCTAACATATCAGGTGAAATCCATCCAGTATATTTTTATTATATATTGCTTTCTTTAAAAGAGAAATTACTCCGGCTTGCAAAATTATCTAATGCAGGACCCTAAACCGCCATATTGGTGCAAATTTAAAGGCCGTCAGAAAATTTCTGGCTTAAAAAGAAGGATTCCGGTTTAAAATCCGGCTCAAGGGAAAGCTGTCTCCCACAAAGCTTTGAAGCTCTCAATATCCGGTTTAAGAATTTCGGGTTCAAAAGAATAATCTCTCGCAAGTTAAAGTTCTAAGGAAAAATTAAAGGGACTAAAGAGAGTCTGTTGCAAAAGCACAACTCAAACATAGGTGCCCCTTGAACACAGCTCACAAAATCACTTGGGGGCTTCCTGCTCATCGAGCATAGCTGTGAATATCCCTCTTGATCGGCTCAACGCCACACTCGTAAGTATGTCACTTGGGGGCTTCCTGTTCAAACATAGGCGTATTCGACCAAAGAGAACATAGTGTTACTACCGTCTTAACCAGGTTTGTTCAAACATAGGCGTATTTGACCGAAGAGAACAAACTCTGACCGGGTTATCCTGCCTGTATGCTAGATGCTTCTCCATCAGGTAATCCTGATTGACCCACCGAACTCTTAACAGTCAATCTTTTAAAAGACCCTAAACTCGTTAAGGTTAAAATGCCGGTTTGTCACGAGAGGGCACGGCTTACAGATAGCAAGGAGAAGCTCAGGCTGATAAAGCCGCCCTCCTTGAAACTTGGATAAATCGTCCTGTGATGCATGATGCTGCTCTAACCCCGCATACTCCTGATAAGTCTATCTTTAAATAAGAACTGAACTTATCCGGGTTAAAATGTCGATTGGGTCAATGAGGGCTGGCTCACAGAAACCGCGTACCTTCCAGTGGCTAATGCTAGTTTCATTGAAGAAGAAAATTTTGGCTTGGCGGCCTATGAAAGCCTCGAATTTTTTCTGTTGATTTGCTTTGAAAGTCTTTTTGCGTTTTCTCTTATGACATCGTCATACACGGTTGCAAACCAATCAGGCTTATAATGCCTTATGAGTCATATATGACATTATCTGGTGTTTATTAACCGGCCTAGCTTTTGACTCTAAGTCGCCAGTATATGATAATAGCCCAACTTGGCTGGATTTTCATGATGATATTGAATGATTGAGGTGTTCATACCGGATTATGTTATTCAAATCTTTAATAGCCAACATGACTGGATTTTTATTATGGTTATCAATAACCAGTATTATGATTGAGGTTTTCAAATGTCGCTTTAGCGCAATGGATATTATCGATGGATACGATTTATTCCACAATGGAAGGAATAGTCCCGAGTCGCTGCAGGCTTACGACCCGACACTTGGGGGCTACCTTATTCAAGTTGATATTACATCAAATATGCAAGTCTCATGTCGCTGCAAGCATGCACCATGACACTTGGGGGCTAATGCAAAGTCATTTTTACTAGCCTTATTAAAGACCCGACTCATCACATCATAATGAGCCGGCCCTTGGGGGCTACCAATTGCTCCTGTAAAAAATTCAAGGTACACAAGTTAAATCCATTATATTGAAGGGTCCATTGCTCAGTTGATAAAGCACTAAGCTCTTAACCTTGTGGACGTGGGTTCAAGCCCTACGATGGAGGCTACATTATAAGATGTTATTTTCATTGAAGTATATATCAAGTCCCAGCTCAGTATTACCTTAATGGCCCGGCCCTTGGGGGCTACACATCACTGCTCAAATCTACATGATTATATTTACAAAGTCCCTGTTCATTATTGCATACTGACCCGACCCTTGGGGGCTACACTGGTTGAAGTTTTTATGAGCATGAGGCAATTTAAAGTCCCAGGTTGCTGCAAGCATGACAACCCGACACTTGGGGGCTACATATATGGAGTATTCAGTTTATGACTCATGATTGAGATGAACAAATCAGATGTCTTCAAGGTTGTTACATTTATATTGAAGCAAATCTTAAGTTGTTGCTACGCTACCTTCTTAAGACTTGGGGGCTACAAGTGATAGGCATATAAGAGGTTTATTTTCAAGCTTGATGTTAACTACAATTATGACCTGGTGCCATCAATATTTATAAATTGGCAGGTTCTACATCCTTAAGCCGGCTGAAGATCAGATGAGGATTTCAAGGACCAATATTTTTGTTAAGCATTGGGAGCTGAATCAAATGAATTATTCTTCACAATATTTCTCTATGACAAACCAAATGCCAGCAAGTTGATTATGAAGTTGGTCTATTGACCCGAATTTTCTAGAAGGAAATGACAAGGATGCTCAGGATCAGTTTAACATGGATAAATCCAAATTAAACTGGGGGCTAATGTCAGGGATATACCCCACGGTATGACCCGGCTGGAGTTATAACCCGGCTGGGACTTGGTAAACCGGCAGGTGTTAAGTCAGATGATAACCCGGCAGGTGTTAAGTCAGATGATAACCTGGCAGGTGTTAAGTCAGATGATAACTCGGCAGGTGTTAAGTCAGATGATAACCCGACAGGTGTTAAGTCAGATGATAACCCAGCAGGTGTTAAGTCAGATGATAACCCGACAGGTGTTCAGTCAGATCATAACCCGGCAGACAATCATAACCCGGCAGACAATCATAACCCGACAGACAACCATAACCCGGCAGACCATCATAACCCGGCAGACAGCCATAACCTGGCAGACAGTCATAACCCAGCAGACAGAGTCGCCTGGGGTTAATAAGCCCGAGACGTTATGAAGCCCAAGATGTTAAGAAGCCCATGAAGAGAAGTCAAAATAGTTTAAGTCTTAATCCGAGTTGGACTCTACATGTAACCCGCCCCTTCAACTTATATAAGGAGGGGCAGGGCACCCCAAGAGGGGGGAGACAATCTTAAGGGCTAGACATAACTAGGAGAGCTATTACGACGACTCCCTGGTGATGATAATGAGACCTAGCCACAAACAACATGTAGGGTTATTACCGGATGATGTTTCTCGGGGCCCGAAGCTGCCTAAAACCCTTGTCTTGTGTTGCGTCTCTCGATTCCGATCAACCCCTTCAAGCTACCGCATAGATGCGTTGGCCTCACGACTAAGTCCTCACACTAGGACATCTGCCGTGACAAATCCACGACAATCGTAGTTAATTGCTATCTAATCCTGTAATTACTGAACGTATTGTATTGACAATTTTATTTATGGATTCGTTGTTGAACCATTGTGCTGAGAATTTGAATTCCACGTTTCACATTTCAAAATTTCCAATTCAAATAATAATTACAAGGAAAAATAAAATTATACAGGAGCAAATAAAATAATGTGCACACGGTTAGAAAGAAAACAACGTGTGCGATGAAAAATAGAGAGCGTACGGTTCTTTGACGTGAAACGTTTGCGATGCCCGATGGATGCACACAGGGTTTCGTCTCATGTGCGTGTGTGATTCATGGTAGTACGACAAACGTTTCAAACCAGTGTGCGTGTGTGATAGGAATATCAATCGCACACAGTTATGAAAATGGACATGTTGGAGTTAGTAGAGGCACTGCACACATTTTACATTCTTGAGCTATGTGCGATAACGTACCTATCGCATACATATCGGTGGATTAAATGTCGATGTCCACCTTTTTCACACAACTATAGCGGCGTAGTCATTTGGGATGTCTCCCGGATTAGAAACGCAACGACGAGATGTAACGTGTGGGACTGGAGCGGCTTCTCATATGTTTATTCTATGGCGATTGTCAGTAGCCACTCGCCTATCCCCGACAGGTTCTGGGTCATGTGGGAAGGACCCCCCTATCGCAGTCACTCACTTGGCGACGGTTCCAAATGCCGTCGCGGAAAGGGGTTAAAAACCGTTTGTATAGTACCTTACGGTACCAGTGAATAAACATCCTAGTCAATGCCTTTACGAGTTTGATAACTACATTAGAAAACAAGATCACTTTAATGCAGATGTTATGAACCAATTGAAATACAATTCTGATATGATTGCTCGCTTGAGTAACTTGTTATTTAGAATCACTAATGATGTTAGAGGTGTAGGAAAACATGCCTCTATGGTTCATACCCAGCCAGAACAAGTTGCAAATCACAAAAAGAAGTGCTTGATGAATTGAACAATAATATAAATGATCATGCTGTTAGAGTAATGACTAGAGGAGGTAGAATGACTCAGGAACTACTTTATCTTAAGGGGCATCCTAAAAGAATTCAACAAGACTCTGAAAGAATTAACACCGACGCACCTAATCCTTCTAAAAATAAAAATGAAAAGAAAAATGATAGGACTTTGCATACCTCTAGTCAACCTGAAATAGAAAAACCTCTCGAAGCTAATAATGATGTTTCTATTTTTGATGCTGAAACTCAATCTGGTAATGAACATTCATCTACTGATAATGAAAAAGATAATGACGATGTTCATGAGGACACTCAACTAGACAAAGATAAAGAACCAGATAACGATGTTGAAATAAAACCAGCTGTTGATCTTGATAACCAACAACAACAACAACAACAACAACAAGAAAGCCTTTAGTCCCAAACAAGTTGGGGTAGGCTAGAGGTGAAACCAATAAGATCTCGCAACCAACTCATGGCTCTGGCACATGGATATCAAGCTTCCACGCACCCCTGTCCGTAGCTAGCTCTTTGGTGATACTCCAATCCTTCAGGTCTCTCTTAACAGACTCCTTCCATGTCAAATTCAGTCTACCCCGCCCTCTCTTGACATTTTCTCCGCACGCTTTAGCCGTCAGCTATGCACTGGAGCTTCTGGAGGCCTGTGTTGAATATGCCCAAACCATCTCAGACGATGTTGGACAAGCTTCTCTTCAATTGGTGCTACCCCAACTCTAACTCGTATATCATCATTCGGGACTCGATCCTTCCTCGTGTGGCCACACATCCATCTCAACATACGCATCTCCGCTACACCTAACTGTTGAACATGTCGCCTTTTAGTCGGCCAACACTCAGCGCCATACAACATTGCAGGTCGAACCGTCCTCCTGTAGAACTTGCCTTTTAGCTTTTGTAGCACTCTCATGTCACAAAGAATGCCAGAAGCTTGGCACCACTTCATCCATCCGGCTTTGATTCAATGGTTCACATCTTCATCAATACCCCCATCCTCCTGCAGCATTGACCCTAAATATTGAAAGGTGTCCTTCTGAGGTACCACCTGGCCATCAAGGCTACCTCCTCCTCCTCACACCTAGTAATACTGAAACCGCACATCATGTACTCGGGTTTTAGTCCTACTAAGCCTAAACCCTTTCGATTCTGAGGTTTGTCTCAATAGCTCTAACTTCCTATTTACCCCCGTCTGCTCGAAAACATGGAAGGGAAAGAGAACCATGGGTTCAGAAACCCATGCCCTTTCCACCTAAATCAACTAAGAAAAAAGATGATGAAGAATTTGAACGCTTTGCTGAAATGATTAGGCTAGTCTTTTTGCGCATTCGCTTGACTGATATTTTAAAGATGGCCCCTTGCGCAAAATACATGAAAGACATCATCACTAGTAAAAGGAAAATGCCTGAAGCTGAAATCTCCACCATGCTTGCTAATTATTCTTTTAAGGATGGAGTACCTAAAAAACATGGAGATCCGAGAATACCAACTATACCTTGCTCCATCAAAAGAAACTATGTGAAAACTGCTTTGTGTGATTTAGGAGCTGGTGTTAGTGTTATTCCTTTCTCCTTATATAAAAGACTTGATTTGAGTAAACTCACTCCTACTGAATATCTTTGCAAATGGCTGACAAATCAACAGCCATACCTATCGGTATTTGTGAGGATGTGCCCATTGTTGTTGCAAATGTTATTATCTTAACACACTTTGTTATACTTGAGATGCCCGAGGACGACAACATGTCGATTATCCTTGGTAAACCCTTTTTGAATAGTGCAGGGGCTGTTATTGATTGCAATAAAAGCAAGGTCACTTTTCGTATCAATGGTAATGAGCATACGGTGCACTTTCCAAAGAAACAATTCCAAGTGAATGGTATTAATGTTATTGAAAAATCTCCGACACGCACTATTGGAAGTTTTCAACTAACTTTACCTACTGCCAAAAAGAAATATGATATACTTATTGTTAGGGACATGCATATCCCCGTTGAGGTAACTTAGTGTTTTACGAAAGTTCTTCGGTTTCATGCTAATCGAAGGTGGTTGTTAATAACACTTGATCAACCTTATCAATGGATCATTTTGAGAGGTATGAAGTTGATGAATTTAGTAGGCACTACTTTCTGTCCTTACCTTTTGTTCTCTGATTTTCTTAGTTAAGAAAATAAAATGCCATGTTTATCCTGTTTTTTGGATTTTCCGTGCAATAAAAATGACCCAAAAATAAAAGTTCTCAGAATGTCCTCAAAATTTAATACGATTTTTCTGAATATTTCTGAATTTTTAGTGCAAATAACATCAGAGGGGGGTGCACCAGGTGGGCACAACCCACCTGGGCGCGCTAGCAGCCCCAGGCGCGCCTTGGTTGTGGTCCCCATGTGGGCCCCCTCACTTATCTCTTTAGCCCATTTCATCTCCTACCTCCAGAAAAAAATCACCATTGCTCTCTCTCTCTCTCAAACCCGCGGATTTTGATCTCTGTGCTCGAAGCTCCGTTTCTGAAACTGTTTTGGGGAATTGCTACTTGGTATGTGACTCCTCCATTGGTCCAATTAGTTTTTGCTTTAGTGGTTTATATTTTGAATAATTAGCTACTATTGGTGCCGCTGTAGATGAGCTTGCATGTTTAATTCTTAGAGTTCTAAGTAGTTTGAATGCTCAATATAGCCTCTATGCATGCTCATGAGTAGTTGCTATCAATCTTGTGAAGTTCTGTTGAAAAAAATTTGTGGACTAAAAATTTCAGAATTTTATTTATAGTAATAAGATGAGTTTCTTTAGGAATTTTGCCTCCAAGAAAAGTGCCAAGGGATTCACTGGGGAATCATCGGACAACGACCTCCAAACTCGGAGAAGGGCGGAGGTGCGACCGTGCGAATGGCCGCATAACCCCTCCATGGATGGAGCCGAAATCCGTCAAGAGCTTGCACAATTTGCTGCTAATGCTGGTCTCGCCGACTTCATCGCAGCTGAGTGTGAACAATACCATCTCCTTACAAATTCCTTTGTGCAAAATTTTCATTTTCTGAGTAGGAATAACCCCCCTGAGGTGCAGTTTAATTTATATGCTGAAACCCGTCAGATACCACTTACTGATTTTTTGTGATATATGCTTGATCCCTTCTGACAGATAAATAAGAGAGCCTAGGCCAGCAGAGTTTGAGGACTTTTATCGTACTCTGTTAGTGGGAGATGAGAGAGGAGTATCATGTGTTACCGCCACTAGCTTGCAATTTCCTTCTGTGCATTATTTTGATTTATTTATTATGAAGCGCTTAATTGCTAGAGAGAAGGTCGGTGCACTCAGTGCCCCCGACTTTGCTATTTTACGTTGTGCACTATACAGCGATAACACCTTTAGCCTAGGGGCTATCGTTGCAGGTCGCTTGCACCTTAATAGAACCGAGGGAAAAATTCATGGCGGTATTTATGCTACTCGTTTAGAGAGTCATTTTAACGTTTAGATCTGCCAACATGATTATTGTTTATCCAAAGTTTATTTAGATCACCAGGCGACGACGGATCACCAGTTCACTGATATCGATAGCTCTGTTATTAATATTCCTTACAACCTAGTTTTCAGCGTGGATTCTCGTCATATTATTCTGTTGCATGCACCTGCTTTGTTTGGTTCTATTGCCAGGGGTGGATACAGGATCATGCATGAGGACATTATTGCCTATGGAACGCCGAGGCAGAGGCAGAGGAGGATCCTCAGGAGTGGGACGCTCAGGTGCCCGCTCCAAAACACTTCAACGTGGGACCATATGGCTACTAAGAGTGGTGATTGCCAAGCTTGGCCAAAATCCTAAGCTTGGGGGAGTACGTATTTCCACCGACATTACATTCATGTTCACACATTTCATTCCAGTTGTCGGTGTTCACACTTTTTCATTTGTATTATCCATACTAGATTTTTTCTCGCTTTCTTCTTGTGTGTGAAAAACTTTGAGGAAAACCCAAAATATTTCCTACTTCCTTTCGGTTTTTCTTTCTAGTTTAATTAGTGTAGTATTAAAAAGAATACCCAAAAGGATTTCTCGATTCTTCTTTTACTTGTTGGGAGCTTTCCCGTGTAAATAGTTTTTCTCATTTTTGTTTTTCTTAAATTTGCTTTCTTTGAGAAAAAACTAAAAACTCCAAAAATATTTCAGTGTGTTTCTCTGAAATTCTTTTCTGTTTGTTCAGTCATACTAAGGAGAAGACCATGATGAAAATGTTGAGTGGTCTCATATGCATGATTGTTGATCTAACAAAGAGCCCAAATTGCTTCGTCTTCTCCTTTTGAATAAATGTTTGCAGATTCCAGATTAGTCCACGGCACTCTTGCACTATTGTTATTTCATATCATTCGGTCGTGTAAGTGAAAGGCAATAAGGACGATATTTGATGAACTGGTTGTGGCAAAGAGAAACGGGTATGACTCAACTTGTTCTGTTTTTGTAAATATGTTTAACCTAGTATCCTTGATTCATCATATTATGATCAAACATGTTTGCAATGACAATTAGATATTATAGTTTCCCATGCCATGCTTAAGTAGCTAGGAGTGGATAATGATTTATCTTGGATGTCAACATTGCATTAAAATGATTGTGATATAGTATGATGATATGGTATCCTCCTCTGAATGTTTCAAGTGGCTTGACTTTGCACATGTTCATGCATGTAGTTGAATCAAAACCAACATAGCCTCTATGATATTTATGTTCATGGTGTTCATATCCTACTCATGCTAGTATCCAATGTTCATTATGCATAATGCATGTTCATGATCGTTTTCGCTCTCTTGCTATCCGCTTCCCAACCTATTTGCTAGCCTTCGCCTGTACTGAGCGGGAATGCTGCTTGTGCATCAAAATCTTAAAACCCAAGTTATTCCAGACGAGTCCACCATATCTACCTATATGTGGTATTACCCTGCCGTTCCAAGTAAATTTGCATGTGCCACCTCTAAAAAACATCAAATAAACATCTATTTTTGTGTTCCTAGATTGTTCATAGAGCGAGAGGGGGTAGTCGGTATCTTCCATGCTAAGCGGGTTATTCTCATGATGAGTGTTTATTCACTTGTCCTTGCACGAGAGGGACAACAATAGGGATTCCTAGCTAGCCCTGAAATCAAAAATTGCAAATAATTAAACAAAACTCCCGCAGGATTGTTGTTGGTATGGACGGTACCCATGGATTTGGCTAGCCGTGGAGTGTATTTGTTGGTGGAGGGGGGAGTAAACCTTTACTTTATCGCTTGGGAACCGCCACTAATGTGTTTAGTATGGAAGATATTGATAACTTTCGGGCGTGACATAAACAGGAAGGGTGCATTTCCCAAAATTTCATTTACACCTGTTTTAAAATCTGAGCTCAAGCACCACTGCAATCCCTGCTTCCCTCTACGAAGGCACTATCTATTTAATTTTATGTTGAGTCATCGCCTTCTCAAATAAGCGCCACATTCTGAGAGCACTATTTTCATCCTCATGCATTGTGTATAGTTAATGTTGGATGCATCATGTGTAGCGACCAGACCTCAAACAGTCTAGTCTCTGTGCATCAGTGTCATCCTTGGATCGGTAATGCTGACACGCACAGTACTTGAAGGATTTATAACAGAGTAGCAATCACACACTTATTACATCGAATAGTCTCAAGAGAGAACTTATTACAATAAATAAGGCTTAAGGCCATCTAAATACGATAACAACGGAAGGCTTGGAAGATAAAGTGAGTCCATCAACTCCAACGGCATCACTGAGTATAAGACCACGACCTAAGGCTCCTTACTCGTCGTCTGAAAAGTCTGCAACATGATACGTTGGAGCCCGAAAACGGGTCAGCACATGGAATATGCTGGCAAAGTAACACATAGAGAGTAATGAACAGAATAATGCTATCACTACATGCATATTTGGCTGGTGGAAAGCTCTATGGTTACAGTTTTGCGAAAAGCCAATTTTTCCCTACTGCAAATGAATATATTTTTATTTAACTACAAAGTTGATTGAAGAATATTGAGAAGGTAAACCCCCTCTCAATCCCAATTAAAAGTAATCATTAACAACCCAACAAAATTAGTTAAGTATAAGATGATGAGATTCACATGATAATCCAAGAACTAGATACTCAAGATGTCCATAACCGGGGACACGGCTAACCATGATTAGATTGTACACTCTGCAGAGGTTTGTGCACTTTTCCCCACAAGACTCGATCTCCTTCGTTGGATTTCTCGCACTACATGGTGTTTGAGAAACGGATGACCGAGACACAGTCTTTCAGAAGCGTTAGCACCTTACGATGGGTAGACAGTTACACCTACTTTCCCCTACATCTGCTAGTCTACCACTATAAGAGTTCACACGACTTAATCAACTATGCTAGAGCCCATAATAGCATGTGGCTGCACACGGAAGTTTCTAGCATGAATAATCTCATGATCCCTTTGAGCCTAGGTGGCGGTCCATAAAAAAACAGGCAATCACTGGAATACCCAGGTGCCTCAATCCACCCAGATGTGTGTTTAAGTTGCCACCTTAAGTAAACCATTAATTAACAATCTCACATATGTCAGGGATACACTCACCCAATCCACGTCTACTAGCATAGCATAGCAATAAGCAAACGTAGAAGTAACTCCCAAAGGTTGATAATAAAACAGGTAATAGGTACTACCTCATCTACTTCCCGATACCCACAATTTAATTAGATCCTAATCATGCAATTGTTTGAGGATTGATCCAATGCAATAAAACTGGGTATGAAAAGAGGTATGATCAAAGTGTTACTTGCCTTGCTGATGATCTGTGAAACCTAGAGATTCGAAGTAGCACGCTGCGCACTCCGGATACTCTATCGCAAACAAACAAGCATACAATAAGCACTCATCTAGTGCATAGGTAAAACTCAAAAAGATCTAACCAGAAAGTTCAACTTAAGAACTCCGGTTTGCAAAAAGAATCAAATCAAACGAAGCAACGAAAGTCAAACGGCGAACGAAACAATTTTCATTTACTACTCTGGACCTAAGTCAAATTTTACAGTAGCAAAAACATGTTTGAGTTGGTTAAACAGAAAGAGGGTTTCGAGACGAAACTCTAGGCGCTTGAATCGCCTGATTCCAATAAATGAGTGAAAAGTTATACTAGAACGAAAAACAGATCGGAAATCGCGATCAGAAATAATCGCGGAAAAACCGAGAAAAAGAAAACGGACGAACAGGCTAACGAATGAACGTTCGTTGTCTGCGAAAAAAATGAAAACCGTTTGTTAAAACGAACGAACGAACGAGTGTTCGCTAAATAAACTAAACCGAAAGAAAAACAGATCTAGGTTTTTTTTAAAAACCGAACGAAAAACCGGACGGAAAACCGAACGGTTTTCTCGAGGAAAACCGCCGGCGGCGGGGCGGTGGTCAACCTCGGCGGGGCGACGGGCGGCTGCGGCGGGGTCGGCGGCGGATCGGGCTAGGGTTAGGGTTTTCGGCGGTGGGGGCGACTTGGGCTGACGGGGCCTTGGAGGCGCCTTATAAAGGCATGGCCGGGCGGAGTCCTGGCCGAATACGGCCCAAGGTCGGTTCGCGTTTAAAAATAATAATTTCGCGCAGAAAAACAAATAAAAGAAATACTAAACGGACTCCAAAAATCCCGAAATAAATGTTCCCCGACTTCTAAAATCAAGCCGGACAAGATGAACATTTATTTGGGGCCTAAATGCAATTTTGAAAAACGCGTATTTTTCCTAATTCAAATAAAATCCAAATAAAATCAAATATTTGTTTTTAATATTTTTCCTCCAATATTTCATTATTTGTGGAGAAGTCATTTTATCCCCTCTCATGTATTTTGATATGAAATATTTTCGGAGAGAAAAATAATTAAAACAAATGATCCTATTTCCAAAATTTGAGAAAACCCAAAATATGAAAATAACGAAATCCCCAACTCTCTCTGTGGGTCCTCGAGTTGCGTAGAATTTCTAGGATCGCAAAACAAAATGCAATAAAATATGTTATGCATGATGATCTAATGTATAACATTCCAAGTTGAAAATTTGGGATGTTACAAACCTACCCCCCCTTAAGATGAATCTCGCCCTCGAGATTCGGGTTGGCTAGAAAATAGGTGAGAGTGGTCCTTCCGTAGATCTTCCTCTCGCTCCCAGGTGGCTTTATCCTCAGTATGGTGACTCCACAGAACTTTGCAAAACTTGATAACCTTGCTGTGGGTGACTCGGCTGGCACATTCGAGAATCTTAACTGGTTTCTCCTCATAGGTCAAATTACTATCCAACTGAATCGCTTCCAGGGGCACTGTATCTTTCAGTGGTATCTTAGCCATCTCCGCGTGGCACTTCTTCAACTGGGATACGTGGAACACATCGTGAACTCTCGACAATCCTTTGGGCAATTCCAACTTGTAAGCAACTTCTCCCATACGCTCCAAAACTTTGTAAGGTCCTACAAAACGAGGCGCTAACTTTCCCTTAACTCCAAAGCGCTTCACTCCTTGAAGTGGTGATACTCGAAGATAAACTCTGTCTCCGACTTCGTAAACTGTCTCCTTGCGTTTAGAATCCGCATAACTCTTTAGCCTGGACTGGGCTACCTTGAGCCTATCGCGAATCAACTTCACCTTCTATTCAGACTCTTTAATCAAATCTGGTCCAAACAACTGACGGTCTCCAACTTCGTCCCACAACAACGGTGTCCTGCACCTCCTTCTGTACAGAGCTTCGAAAGGGGCCATCTTCAAACTGGATTGGTAGCTATTGTTGTAAGAAAACTCTGCATATGGCAAATTGTCGTCCCAACTGGATCCATAATCTAGCGCACAAGCTCTCAGCATGTCCTCCAAAATCTGATTGACTCTCTCGGTCTATCCGTCTGTCTGTGGATGAAAAGCGGTACTGAACTCTAGCCTGGTACCCAAAGTTTCGTGCAACTGATTCCAAAACTTTGAAGTAAATTGGGTTCCTCTATCTGATACAATGGTCCTCGGAACTCCATGCAGACATACGATCCTGGTCATGTATATCTTTGCCAACTTAGCACTTGCATAAGTGGTCTTTACTGGGATGAAATGAGCTATCTTCGTCAAACGATCGACTACAACCCATATCGAGTCATAGCCTGAATGAGTCCTGTGCAATCCTGTGATAAAATCCATGCCTAGCTTATCCCACTTCCTTTCGGGTATCGGCAATGGTTGTAGCAATCCTGCTGGCTTCTGATGCTCTGCCTTCACTCTCTGACATACATCACAAACTGCTACATACTCTGCAATATCCTTCTTCATTCCGGTCCACCAGAAACTATCCTTCAAATCCAGATACATCTTGGTATTTCCTGGGTGAATCGAATATGGTGAATCATGGGCCTCTTGTAAAATCAACTTCCTAATCTCCGGATCATTGGGCACATAAACGCGGTCCTCAAACCATAAGGTATCGTGCTCATCCTCACGAAATCCCTTGGCTTTTCCTTTACTCAACCTTTCCTTTATCTCAGCAATCTCCTTGTCTGTCTTCTGAGCTTCTCTGATCTTATCCATCAAAGTAGACTGAATCTCCAATGCTGCTACATAGCCTCTCGGAACTATTTCCAAACATAGTTCGCGAAGATCCTCTGCTAACTCCTTGGGTAACTCTCCAGTCATGAGTGTGTTGACATGGCTCTTGCGGCTCAACGCATCAGCTACTACGTTAGCCTTCCCTGGGTGATAATGCAATCTCATATCATAATCCTTAATGAGCTCCAACCATCTCCTTTGCCTGAGATTCAACTCCTTCTGCGTGAAAATGTACTTCAAACTCTTGTGATCCGTGTACACCTCACAATGGTTTCCGATGAGAAAATGTCTCCATGTCTTCAACGCATGCACTACGGCTGCTAGCTCCAAATCATGTGTAGCATAATTCAACTCATGGGGTTTAAGTTGTCGTGAGGCATATGAAACAACTCTTCCCTCCTGCATTAGCACTGCTCCAAGTCCTCGACGAGAAGCGTCGCAATATACTTCATAATCCTTGCGTTGATCTGGCAGAATCAATACTGGCGATGTAACCAAACGTTTCTTCAACTCCTGGAAACTAGCCTCACATTCCTCAGTCCAATTGAATTTGGTGTCTTTCTTCAACAACTCCGTCATAGGCTTTGCAATCTTCGAGAAATTCTCAATGAATCTCCGGTAGTATCCCGCGAGTCCAAGAAAACTCCGGATTTCTCCAACTGTCGTGGGTGCTTCCCAATTTGTCACAGTGTTAACCTTGGTGGGATCAACTGCTATTCCTTCTCCGGAAATAACATGTCCAAGGAATCCAACTTCCTTTAACCAAAACTCGCACTTGCTGAACTTGGCATATAACTGATGTTCTCTGAGCTTTCCAAGTACCAAACGCAAATGCTCCTTATGCTCTTCTTCATTCTTCGAATAGACCAGAATATCATCAATGAACACTACGAGAACTTATCCAAAAACTCCATAAACACTTTGTTCATCATGTTCATAAAATAGGCAGGTGCGTTAGTCAGACCGAATGATATAACGGTGTACTCATATAGCCCATACCTTGTGGTAAAAGCTGTCTTGGGTATATCCTGCTCTCGAATCTTCAACTGGTGGTATCCTGATCGCAAATCAATCTTGGAAAATACTTTAGCTCCTTGTAGTTGGTCAAACAAATCATTGATCATCGGTAGTGGGTACTTGTTCTTGATGGTTACTTCATTCAAACCACGATAATCAACAACCATCCTTAACGATCCATCTTTCTTCTCCACTAGAAGTACTGGTGATCCCCAAGGTGACGAACTTGGGCGAATATATCCTTTATCCAGTAACTCCTTAATCTGCTTCTTAATTTCTTCCAAATCCTTAGCGGGCATCCTATACGGTCTCTTAGATATTGGCCCTGTGCCTGGCAAAAGCTCAATCAAAAACTCATTGTCTCTATCCGGTGGCATGCCTGGCAACTCCTCTGGAAATACGTCAGGGAAATCCTTCACCACTGGCACTTCCTCCTGTACAACTCCTGATAAGGAATTCACTTGAGTCCTCTTCGGCACATGCCGGGATACATACTTAATCCTTCTTCCTTCTGGGGTAGTAAGCAGGATCGTCTTACTGGCGCAATTGATGTTTCCTCCATACATCGATAGCCAATCCATTCCCAAAATCACATCCAAACCTTGCAACTCCAAAACTATTAGGTTTGAGGGGAAAACATGCCTACTTATGGCCAATGGCATCTGAAAACATCCTTGGTTTGCCATATACTCTGCTCCTGGCGAGGTTACTAACATAGGTGTTCTAAGAACTTTGGTGGGCAACTTAAACTTATCCACAAATCCCCTTGATATGTATGAATGCGATGCACCAGTATCAAAAAGAACGATTGCAGTAAATGACTTAACCAAAAACTTACCAATTACTGCATCGGGCTGTGCTTCAACCTCCTCCACATTCACGTGGTTCACATGTCCTTTGTTGAAAGGTTGGGCTTCTTCCCAGAGCCTCCATTGCCATTTCCATTCTTAGCTTCGGGACATTCATTTGCATAATGTCCAGTCTTCTGGCATTTGTTGCAAGTGACTTGGCTTAGATCCCTCTTGGCTGGGGTCGATGGGTTGGTACGGTTCTGTCCGTTGCTTCCTCCATTCCCATTACCATTCTTGGGTCCACTATCGTTGTGCGAACCTCCTCCTCCATGGGTATGCTGAAAAGGTCCTCCCGAATTTGGGGTAAAACGTGGCTTCTGATGAGCTCCAGAATTGTACTTCCCTTGTCCATACTTCCTCTTGCGGCTTTCAATCTGCTGATGCTTCCCTTCAATCATGAGAGCTCTATCTACCAACTCCTGGTAGTTGTTGAAGGTTGCTACCATCAACTGCATGCTCAGCTCATCATTCAATCCTTCCAGAAACTTCTCCTGCTTGGCTGCATCTGTAGCAACGTCATCTGGGGCATAACGTGCTAGTTTACTAAAGTCCTCCACATACTGGCCTACGGTGCGTCCTCCTTGCCGTAAGTTGAGAAACTCACGCTTCTTCATGGCCATAACTCCTGCTGAAACATGGGCAGTACGGAAAGCTTGCTGAAACTGCTCCCATGTGACAGTGTCAATAGGGTGTGTGGCTGTGTAATTCTCCCATCATGATGCTGCGGGTCCATCAAGCTGATGTGCGGCAAAACGCACTCTCTCCGCATCTGGTCATCCTGCAATGGTCAGCTCCCTTCCAACCTTGCAGAGCCAATCATCTGCCACAATCGGCTCGGTGCTGTTGGAGAACACCGGTGGATTCAGCCTAAGAAAACAGGCTAAGTGGTCCATAGGTGGTGGTGGTGGGTTGTTGTTGTTGTTGTTGTTCCCCTGGTTCTGAACTAGCAATTGCATCAGGGCATTCTGCTGCTGAATCAACTGAGTGATCTCCGGTGAGAAAACAAATCCGGTGTCGCGTCTCGCATGCATCTGATGGTTTTTTTAGAAAAGATGAGAAAATAGAATAGAATGAGGTCTAGAGGGAAAACACTACCCATATGCACATGAGACAAACACAATCATATCACTCCAATCAATTCAAACAAGGCATACAATCAATCTAACTATTGTTACAAAGTGCTTGGACTATACTATATACATGGTGGAATACTACTACTAATTTGGTGGTCTACTAGAAAAATTGCTCAGTCGAAGACTCCATGATATCTGCTCCGGCTTCATCCTCCCAATCATCCTCACTGGGGTCCGAGTCGGTGTCGTCGATGATGATGTAGTTCTCCGGGCAAGTAGAATCGTCATCTTCTCCTCCTGGTGCTGGGTCTCCCATGAATACTCCTAGCTTGTGTGTCAGGTCGCCGTTCTTCCTCAATAGTGCGACGATTTCCTCCATATAATCCTCGCGTGTAGCCTTGAGTTCTTCTTCCAGTTCCATGATCCTAGTCTTTGCCTTCTTCAGATCCATCATGTCTACGCACATCTGGTTTTCCTGGCGACGAATGTGCTGGTTTAACTCCTGAATGAAAGCTGCAATAGATCTATCCTTCCTGGTGCTGATCATCTCCCATTGCTCGTCTCGGCGCCCACAAATCTGGTAGATAGTATCCTTGAGATCATTGTGGTACACTTCCCCAATGCATCCCATGGTAATGTGAGCTGCCATACTCTTTCCTAGACTCCAGGTTGGTGCATCAAAGGGAAACTCTATGGGTTCAGTGACTGGCGTGAACGTCCTTCCTAGAACTTGAACTTGAATCATCCAGCGCTCCTCTTCTGGTAGTGTGGCGTTGTAGGTCCCGGTGAAGCTTGGTATTCCGATGTTCAGGTACCTAGTAACTTCCTTCAAGTGTCATCCAAAAGGTGTATCCTCATCCGGTTGCCCGAACTTGTTCCTTGCATCCGCCATCCTAAAAGAGTGGAAGAAAGGAGAGGAGTCAAAAATGAGAAGAGAGTAGTGATCTAGGGCTTTAGCTTAGTGGTCGTGTCCTACAATCAGCGTGTGCTCTGATACCATCTTTGTAGCGACCAGACCTCAAACAGTCTAGTCCCTGTGCATCACTGTCATCCCTGGATCGGTAATGCTGACACGCACAGTACTTGAAGGATTTATAACAGAGTAGCAATCACACACTTATTACATCGAATAGTCTCAAGAGAGAACTTATTACAATATATAAGGCTTAAGGCCATCTAAATACGATAACAACGGAAGGCTTGGAAGATAAAGTGAGTCCATCAACTCCAACGACATCACTGAGTATAAGACCACGACCTAAGGCTCCTTACTCGTCGTCTGAAAAGTCTGCAACATGATACGTTGCAGCCCGAAAACGGGTCAGCACATGGAATATGCTGGCAAAGTAACACATAGAGAGTAATGAACACAATAATGCTATCACTACATGCATATTTGGCTGGTGGAAAGCTCTATGGTTACAGTTTTGCGAAAAGCCAAATTTTCCCTACTGCAAAGGAATATATTTTTATTTAACTACAAAGTTGGTTGAAAAATATTGAGAAGGTAAACCCCCTCTCAATCCCAATTAAAAGTAATCATTAACAACCCAACAAAATTAGTTAAGTATAAGATGATGAGATTCACATGATAATCCAAGAACTAGATACTTAAGATGTCCATAACCGGGGACACGGCTAACCATGATTAGATTGTACACTCTGCAGAGGTTTGTGCACTTTTCCCCACAAGACTCGATCTCCTACGTTGGATTTCTCGCACTACATGGTGTTTGAGAAACGGATGACCGAGACACAGTCTTTCAGAAGCGTTAGCACCTTACGATGGGTAGACAGTTACACCTACTTTCCCCTACATCTGCTAGTCTACCACTGTAAGAGTTCACACGACTTAATCAACTATGCTAGAGCCCATAATAGCATGTGGCTGCACACGGAAGTTTCTAGCATGAATAATCTCATGACCCCTTTGAGCCTGGGTGGCGGTCCATAAAAAAGGCAATCACTGGAATACCCAGGTGCCTCAATCCACCCAGATGTGTGTTTCAGTTGCCACCTTAAGTAAACCATTAATTAAAAATCTCACATCTGTCATGGATACACTCACCCAATCCACGTCTACTAGCATAGCATAGCAATAAGCAAACGTAGAAGTAACTCCCAAAGGTTGATAATAAAACAGGTAATAGGTACTACCTCATCTACTTCCCGATACCCACAATTTAATTAGATCCTAATCATGCAATTGTTTGAGGATTGATCCAATGCAATAAAACTGGGTATGAAAATAGGTATGATCAAAGTGTTACTTGCCTTGCTGATGATCCGTGAAACCTAGAGATTCGAAGTAGCACGCTGCGCACTCCGGGTACTGTATCGCAAACAAACAAGCATACAATAAGCACTCATCTAAGGCATAGGTAAAACTCAAAAAGATCTAACTAGAAAGTTCAACTTAAGAACTCCGGTTTGCAAAAAGAATCAAATCAAACGAAGCAACGAAAGTCAAACGGCGAAAGAAACAATCTTCGTTTACTAATCTGGACCTAAGTCAAATTTTACAGTAGCAAAAACTTGTTTGAGTTGGTTAAACGGAAAGAGGGTTTCGAGACGAAACTCTAGGCGCTTGAATTGCCTGATTCCGATAAACGAGCGAAAAGTTATACTAGAACGAAAAACAGATCGGGAATCGCGATCAGAAATAATCGCGGAAAAGCCGAGAAAAGAAAACGGACGAACAGGCTAACGAACGAACGTTCGCTGTCTGCGAAAAAAATACGAAAACCGTTCGTTAAAACGAACAAACGAGTGTTCGCTAAATAAACTAAACCAAAAAAATACTGATCTAGGTTTTTTTATATAAAAAACCGAACGAAAAACCGAACGGTTTTCTCGAGGTAAACCGCCGGCGGCGGGGCGGTGGTCAACCTTGGCGGGGCGACGGGCGGCTCCGGCGGGGCGGCAGGGTCGGCGGCGGGGCTCCGACGTCGGGCGGCGGCGGCCCGGGCGACGGCGTCGGGCGACGGCGGCGGCGGATCGGGCTAGGGTTTTCGGCGGCGGGGGCGACTTGGGCTGACGGGGCCTCGGGGGCGCCTTATAAAAGCCTGGCCCGGCGGAGTCCTGGCCGAATACGGCCCAAGGTCGGTTCACGTTTTTTTTCTAAAAACAATTTCGCGCAGAAAAACAAATAAAAGAAATACTAAACGGACTCCAAAAATCCCGAAATAAATTTCCCCCTACTTCTAAAATCAAGCCGGACAGGACGAACATTTATTTGGGGCCTAAATGCAATTTTGAAAAATGCGTATTTTTCTAATTCAAATAATAATAAAATAAAATCCAAATAAAATCAAATATTTGTTTTTAATATTTTTCCTCCAACATTTCATTATTTGTGGAGAAGTCATTTTATCCCCTCTCATATATTTAGATATGAAATGTTTTCGGAGAGAAAAATAATTAAAACAAATGATCCTATTTTCAAAATTCGAGAAAACCCAAAATATGAAAATAACAAAATCCCCAACTCTCTCCGTGGGTCCTCGAGTTGCGTAGAATTTCTAGGATCGCAAAACAAAATGCAATAAAATATGTTATGCATGATGATCTAATATATAACATTCCAAATTGAAAATTTGGGATGTTACATCATGACTGGATCTTTTCTAGCATGAATTACAATGTTTAGTCACTGTGAACTTTGGAGGTGCTCTATATTTATGTTTTGCGGTCTCAGAAAGGGCTAGCGAGATAACAATGTTGTCATATTATATCATGATTGTTTTGACAAAGTGTTGAAATTTGAGATATCTCATTATTGTTCGCTAGTTGATTATGCCATTGATATGAGTTAATATAATTTCTAAGAGTTATTGCTGACATGGTTAGTCATGATATTTGCTAAAAAACCTGGGTGCTACTTAAGCTTATTTATGTAAACAAGAACAAAAGAGTTCGTAAAAGTTTTTCTTTTCCAGTTTTAGTTTGTCAACTGAATTGCTTGAGGACAAGCAAGGGTTTAAGCTTGGGGGAGTTGGTACGCTTCCGTCGTATCCACTTTTCCTAATGCTTTTGCTCTTGTTTTGGACTCTAATTTGCATGATTTGAATGAAACTAACCCGGACTGACGCTGTTTTTAGCAGAACTACCATGGTGTTGTTTTTGTGCAGAAATAAAAGTTCTTGAAATGGAATGAAACTTCTTGGAGAATTATTTCAGAATATATAAAAAATACCAGAGCCAAGAACCACCGGAGGGGGGCCCTGGGTGAGCACAACCCACCAGGGGCGCCCCCCTCCAGGCATGCCCAGGTGGGTTGTGCCCACCTGGTGGCCCTGCAGACCCTAACTCCGACTCCTTAAATACCTAAATTTGGAGAAAAAATCAGGGAGGAAGAATTATCTCGTTTCACGATACGAAGCCGCCGCCACCTTCTGTTCTTCATCGGGAGGCCAGATCTGGAGTCCGTTCAGGGCTCCGGAGAGGGGATCTTCGATCTTCGTCATCACCAACCCTCCTCCATCGCCAATTCCATAATTCTCCCCCCGAGAGTGAGTAATTCCTTCGTAGGCTCGCTGGTCGATGAGGAGTTGGATGAGATTCATCATGTAAGAGTTAGTTTTGTTAGGGCTTGATCCCTAGTATCCATTATGTTCTGAGATTGATGTTGTTATGACTTTGCCATGCTTAATGCTTGTCACTTTTGTGCCCGGGTGCCATGGTTTTAGATCTGAACCGTTTATGTTTTCACCATTATATTTATGTTCTAGATCAGATCTTGCAAGTCATATTCATCTATTACGTGTTATGATCCGTAAACCCCGAGTGACAATAGTCGGGATACTTTCGGGTGATGACCGTAGTTTGAGGAGTTCATGTATTCACCACGTGTTAATGCTTTGTTCCGGTTCTCTATTAAAAGGAGGCCTTAATATCCCTTAGTTTCCTTATGGACCCCACTTCCATAGGAGGGTAGGACAAAAGATGTCAAGTTCTTTCCATAAGCACGCATGACTATTTACAGAATACACACTGGTACCGTAAGGTGCTATACAAATGTTGTTTTAACCCTTTCCGCGACGGCATTCTGAACCGTCGCCAAGTGAGTGACTGCGATAGGGGGGGGTCCTTTCCACACGACCCAGAAACCATCGGGGATAGGCGAGAGGCTACTGGCGATCGCCATAGAATAAACGTATGAGAAGTCACCCCAGTCCCACATGTTACATCTCGACGTTACATTTCTGATCTGAGAGACATCCCAAATGATTACGCCGCTATACTCGTGTGAAAAAGGTGGACATCAACATTTAATCTACCGATATGTTTGCGACAGGTACGTTATCGCACATAGTTCAAGAATGTAAAATGTGTGCGGTGCCTCTACTAAGGCAAACGTGTCCATTTTCATAACTGTGTGCGATAGGTATTCCTATCACACACGCACACTGGTTTGAAATGTTTGCCATATTACCATGAATCGCACATGCATATGAGACGAAATTGTGTGTGCGTGTCGGTGCAACAAACCCTGGTGTGTGTTGCACGGACTGTACACAGGCTCAAGAGCAAGGTTCCAACATCCAAGACAAGACCAAGCAGAAGAGATAGCTCTTTGAGAAATCAAAGGGCGGATCAAGAAGACCAAGGCAAGCCAAATGAGCAAGATGTCACTAAGGAAAAACCTCCCTTACCGGGAAGGCGAGCCCGGTCAGGTCAATGTCACGCCAAAGAACAAGACTCAAGACTCCCCCGACAAGCTTGCCGGGGACATCGAGGGCAGATCACCCTGCCAAGTCTCCACCGCTCCACCCCACAGCAACGCAAGTCACCTATCCGTGCGGTGTCGAGCCCCCAGGTGGTTAAGTGGCTGTCATTTGGCACGTGGCAGCTATTTCTGAGGAAGAACTAAATGACACCTGTCCAGAGGCGTGTCACGCAGATAGGCGAGAAGGTGATTGAATAGCACGTCAGGGCTTGCCAGGCTACACCCACGATGTGACACTAAGCGGTGCATTTAATGCACCTTGTCCTGTCTGTAGAGTTAGGTATGACAGCACTGTGGCTATCTAATCGCTGGATAATGACTATTTTGCCATTGTGGTGACCCATTGACCTATAAAAGGAGGGTCGTGGCAACCATAGAAAGATTCCGGACCCTTGTACACTCATACGCGTGTAGTTGCTCTCGTCCCAAGGTGATCTTGCCGGGCTTGAGCGCCGTGTCTCCACCATGGTCCTTTCATCAATCCACCAAAGCAGGAGTAGGGTTTTATGCCTCGCGGCGGCCCGAACCTGGGTAAAAACTGTCCGTGTCATCACTGCCATGCTGCTCTACGGCCTCCGCTCTTTGTGCAACGCACCCTTCCCCCTTGCTGAACCACAAGGGGCCGATGGCCCCATAGGTGACCGTGTTATACCATGACATCTTCGGCGCTCCAGGTAGGGGGAAGCGCTTGCACGAACCCGAGGGTGTAAGCAGCGCATCATCTTCATCATCGTCTTCTTCGTCGACGGCTTCATCATCCATGGCGCCCAAGAAAAAGTCCGGGGCTACAGCTCACCCGTCCACCTAGAAGGCCCCCTCGCATGCGGCCACTGATGCCATGGGGGCTATGGGGATGCACAGGGACGTGGACACCGTGGGAGGGGGGGTGACCGGCGCAGGCGGCACCATCACCATTCCTCCTGCGGCTGAAACCTGTGCAGGAGGCGCCAGAGGAGGACAACGTCAACAACATCCTAGCGGCCATGCTCCACAAGATGTGGGTGGGGATAATATTCCATATCCACCTCTCCACCCCATTGAAGGACGCAGCCGCAGCGATGGCGCTCGCTCTGGTGCGAATTGCAACCCTCTAGCTGCCCCCGCTGCGGGTGCGGCTACAGGGCACGCACCATTCCCAGGTAAGCTAGCCGAGAAGATGCGCCGAATGGGGTCATCGATCCCCAAGCGCATCCACCTCGTGGCCACGCCACCCTGGCGACCGGCTCGCGGCGACGAGAACATGGTGCCGCCACTACCGGCACCGTCAGAAGCCAGGCAACATCGCGATCTGGATCGTCCTTTATGCCAAGCGCGGCTTCGGAGGCCATGGCACGGGCCCAACCCCTGTTGAGATTTTTGCCATCAGCCGATCAAATGGATGAGTGGAGAGCACCATTCCGAGCCTGATTGGCTTCATTGAGGCGGGAGGATCACAGCGGGCAGGCCCGCCACGGCCTCCGCAGGCGGCGACAATGGCCCGAGCCACGGGCCGTACCGAAGGGGCCACTCCTACGGTGCAGTCCCCTCCATGGCAGCCAACACAGGGGCTGCAGCCAGAGCCATGCAACCCAGAGCTCGACGACGTGTCGATGGGTTCGTCTGATCCTCGAGCCCATCGAGACCAGTGACAAACCCTGGAAGTCAGGCGGAGGGGAGATGCGCGCATCACCATAGAACGACGCCGTGAAACTCGACGCCAGTCTGATAGGCGCAATGGCCCCAACGTTGACGAGCCCATGCTCGGTGGAGGCGGATACCTACCTTTCGAGGTTGGGTGCCCCGCCTTCACTCGGTGAGCTACGGCAAGTCCTTTGGCCGCCAATCCGTACGTTCAAGCCAGAGATACCAGAAAAGTATGATGGAAGACTGAACCCGACAGAGTTCTTGAGCATCTACACCATCATTGTTCAAGCCTCTGGAGGAAGAGATGAGAAGGTATTCGCCAACGACTTCCCTTTGGCACTCAAGCCGAACGTGAGGTCATGGCTGATGCACTTGCCGGAGAACTCCATCTCGACCTAGGCTGACCTATGCAAAGAGTTTGTTGGCGCCTTCATGGGCGGCCATCAAGAACCAGGGCGGCCCAGCGACTTGCAGCTCCTCCCACGGAAGGAAGGAGAGAGTTTACGAAAGTATATGCAGAGGTTTAGCCGGGTACACAAGAACATTCTGGATATCCACCCGGCAGCTGAGATAGCTGCATTCGAGTCCAACATACGCAACCGCAGGATACATTCTAAGATGAACGTCCGGTTGCCCAAGACTGTGAATGAGCTGTACACTTTGGCGGATAAGTGTGCCCGAACAGAGGAAGGGAGGCGACTCCCCGGAGAAGAAGATGGCATCGACGTTGACTCAGAAGACGATGACGATGCTACCAATCAGAAGAAGAAGAACAAGAAACGCAACAAGAAGCGCAAGGAGAAAACAGTTCTGGCTATTGAGGGATCTGGCGTTCCTAGTACCGGCAAGGAAGTTGCCGCGTGCACTGATTTCTGGGAAGCTGCGGCTGCCGAGAGGGCTGGGAAGGAAGATGGGCCGTACTGCAAGATCCATCAGACCAAGGGCCATGATCTCCAAGAGTATCATCAAGTTGAGCAACTCGTCAAGAAGCACAAGGCTGAGTACGAGAAGCGTGACAAAGAGAGAGACCAAGATGGCATTGGCGGGAAGGGCCGACGTGGCAGAGGAGGTCGGCCCTGCAAGGTCCCTCAATATCAAGGGAAACCTGCCAGAGGCCCTGAGAAGAAGGAATGTGATGACGAGAGCGATGAAGGAGATGAAGAGGAAACCAGCGAGTAGGAGTTCCAGAAGGCCACTGACGCCCTGTGCATCGACGGAGGTGCATCCTTGCACTCCTCTAACCACCAGCTTAAATAGTGGGTGCGTGAGGTCAACGCTGTGGAGCTAGCGGCAGATTCTCGGAAACCACTCAAGTGGTCCTGCACGCCCATCATCTTTGATGAAGAGGATCACCCTGACCGCATCACCGCGGTAGGGTGCTTGCCATTGTTGGTTTCACCAATGGTCCGCAACCTTAAGGTCACAAAGATGTTGGTTGACGGCAGGGCAGGGTTGAATCTGATTTCTCCCAAGGTCATCAGCAAGCTGCACATAACTGAAGAAGAGCTCAAGGTTACTGGTACTTCCCAAGGGATCAACCTCAGTAGGAGTCATCCTAAGGGAAAGATTACACTGCCGGTAACATTCGGGGGAGACTTGAACTACCGGATGAGAAGGACGTGTTTGATGTGGTTGATCTCCCCCCTGCCGTACAATGGAATCCTTGGTCGTCCAACCCTGGAAAAAATTCATTGCAGCGTCCCACTATGCCTATAACACGCTGAAGATGCCAGGGATGATGGGCGTCATTTCCATTCCACCGGACAAGAAGGACGCAATCATATGCGTGGATAAGATGTACCGAGAAGCAGTCGCTGCTGAGGCCGCGAATGGTACCGCTCCCGCCAAGGAAAGTAAGAAAGGGAAGAAAGCTAGCAAGGATACCGACAAGGAATCCGGGAAGCACGCCTCTCCGTAGTGCACTGCGCCTGTCGATGACTTGCCGGAAAGTTCCAATAGCAAGAGATCAAAGGTTGCTGCACCTACTGTGAAGGAGGTCCCGGCAGGGCTGGTTGGCCCTGATGGTACATTTACAATCAGCTCCACCCTTGACGACCAATAGGAAAGCGCGCTTGTTGCCTTCTCGCGGGCGAATGTCGATGTGTTTGCTTGGCAACCAATTGACATCCCCGGTGTTCCCAGTGAGGTAATCGAGCACCACCTTGCTATCTGCCCTCATGCCCGACCCATCAACATTTTTCTTCTAGCTGATTCGAGGGTTTTCATTCATGTGTCCATAGTGCGAGCACAAATCGGGCAAGTGTGGTCGCGGCCAGTCGGAAACGAAGTTCTATCCCACCATTCTGAATGACTTCAGGGAGCACTCGCTATGTTCAATCTCACCCTACCACGGTCGGCATGGCCTAAATTTGTGAACATATACCATCTATTACTACATTTGGATAAAAGGTACGGTGCCACGTGCAACCTAGATGTCGAAGCCGATTCCCCCCATATTAGGCAAATTTATGATGTATTGCTCATTCAGTTACTCTCATATTTGCATCAAATCTTTGTTACATTATCTATTTCTAATTATATATTATTGTACTTTGCTTTCATCTATATATTGATCTGTTCTATTAGTTACTCCCATATTTGCACCTTGCTCTGTTATTTCAATATATCTAATTTACGATCTTAATTTTCATTCCAAGCAGTACATCCCTTGCTCTGCAAGAACAGGAGTAGAAGGAAATCTTGGGCTTTACTTTGTTGATGACTCCATGGATGTCATATTGACAACGCAACATGGATTTACAATGACAGTTAACACAAAACTTGATAAAGATGGTCACTCCTATTTTGATGCG